>NW_011891843.1:3044-8614 GCF_000151845.1 Pteropus vampyrus
CCGTGACGCAAGCCTGTCCCCCTCTGTCGGGGGCTGGGAAACGGCGGGATCCACTTTCCCTCTCAGAAGATGACGCCCCAGACGAGGGGGCCAGGGCGGCGGGACCACGCGCTCAGACGGCATCGCCGCTGACCCTGCGCGCGGGTTTGTGCGCCGTGAGCCCGGCGGCGTCTGCGCGTGAAGCAGTAAACGCCCCGTGTCCTCAGCTCCTGGCATCAAGCTCCAAACGCCGCTGGCATCTGCTGAGCGAGCAGACGGGCTTTGTTGAAGTGACAGCCCCGTGGGCCACTCCTGAGGTCGTGCTAACGAGGTGACTTGCAGTTCAGGGCCGGTCACCACAGAGACCGCCCCTGGGTTAGAGGCCTGAGCCCAGCCCCGTCGCGTCCGAGCAGTGAGGCATCTGTGAAGACCCGCAGCGCCAGGGCTGAGGGCTTCCAGGCCAGGGACGGCACGGACACCCGGCCCCCCCACTGCCCTAGTGTCCCTGCCACCGGCTGGGCCCAGCGGAGTCTGCGAGAATCTGAACGGGCCCTCCCAAGGTCGCGAGGTGTGCTGGCACGCTTCCCAGCCTGCGGGCGGTTGTGGAACCCCAGATGTGCAGGCGGCCGGGGCACCCGTGTGGCCAGTCTGAAGTGGGAACATCTCGTGTGACGGGGTGCTAGCCCGCGGGTCTGGGGTCCCTCGGGGAGCCGTGCCAGAACCGAGCTGGGCTGTAGGGCCGTCACCGGTGCTGGGAGGACCCCAGGACTGCCTGTCATGGCACAGAGTCCCCACTGGGTGGCCGTCCCCAGGGGACGTCCCCGGCAGTGGAGGTTCTGCAGGTGGCGGTGGGCAGGAGGTGGCAGGCGCTGCCCGTGCCGACCTCGGAGCGGGCCGGACGGGGAGGGGCCGGAGAAGGGACGGACGCCCACCTCGCCGGAGGACGGCGGTGTTGCCGTGATGCGCCGCTCGTCGGGCAGGGCCCCGGGAGGCGGAGGCCCCGTCTGCTCCTTCAGCGCTGCTGCCACCGGGTCCCCCGGCGGCCGGCCCGGTGCACACTCACCACTGCGTTTTAGTTCTGTTCTCTAAATTCGCTGTATCCTGCAGTCTAATTTCAGGTTTTAAAACTAATTTTTACTATAATGACCTTTTTATTCTGCATCTAAATTACTCCATTTTGAAAGGACATTTTAAAAAACCGACGACGGTGTCTCCGGAGGAGGGTGTTTGGAGTGCGGCGTACTCCGGCGGGAGAGGGCCCCGCACGTCGCCAATGAATCGCCAATGAACCGCCATCCGGTCACCCACTCCGGAGCAGAGGCAAAACCCTGCGAAGCTGGGGGCACCCGCGCTCCCCCCAGACGCCGCGTTTCACTGACGTGTGTGCAGCGTTGCTACCTCAATACATATTCGCAAATGTACTGGAGCAGAATAATTTACCTCCAAAACGCTATCTTTCTCTGCAGAATGTGACAACGGCGTACGACTATGCCGCCACGAGCTGCACATGAATTTTCTAAACCACAGTGTTACCTGAGGAGCATGCATTTCTCTTTAGCCACAACAAGCGAACCCCGGGACAAGGCGGGTCGATTGGTCACTTGGTTTCGGGGCGTCTTACCAAGGGGATCCGGGCACTGGGGTGGAGGCCACCGGCCTGTCGCCTCGTGCTGCGCTGTCCTGTGCTGTCACCAGGATCGATGGAGGCGCCTTTCAATGGAAAGAGAAGAATGTTGTTTTATGTTTTTATGTTATCACTCATCGTCAGCGACAGGCCACCAAGTGACGAGTGACGAGCCCCGACCGACAGTAGTGACCCGCCCGGCACGGCCAAGCAAAGGGACCGGTGCGGGCAGCCAGCGCAGCGTCCGCCCCGCCGGGGGACGGCGACCGCACAGAGGCCGCAGCCGCCTCGCAAACGGAGCAGCAGAAGGACGCGGCCCAATCAGAGAAGCTTCGAGGCAGAACATCTGAGCGAAGGTCTCGAAGGACGCCACGTGTCGCTCAGAGCCGGGCCGGGCGAACCTGCGACACGGGGCATCCTCCGACACGGGGCGAACCTCCGACACGGGGCGAACCTCCGACACGGGGCGCCCCGCTCAAACTGCAGACCACGCGCACCCTGTCAACCGTCCGGGCGGCGGCGGCCACGGCCCTCGCTCGGACACGCTGTCACACCGAGTAGCCAGTTTGCGATTTATGGAATCAGGCCGCAGTTCAGAAGTTTAAGAACAACCTTTTTAAGAATTTCAGGGTAGTAGAAACTGTCTTTGCTTCCCGTGATGACATAAGGTCAGGAAGAAGAGTCAACAGAACAGGTCGCAGTGGTTAAATCGCATTGCGGCCGGTTTATTTTACTAACCCCAGGAGGAAGACGGGGGGCATTTGATGATGAAGCTGCGGGAGCGGGAGCGAGTGGCCCTCAGCAGCAGACGCCCCGCTGATGATTCGAGGAAATACGGCGGGCCGGGGTTTGAGTCGGGACAGACACTTGCATTCGGCAACGCTGGGGCTCCGTGCCGCTGGCTGCCGAGGCCTCTTCGCGAGCTGCAAGTGGCTGCGATTTCCCGTGGGCGGTGGAAGTGGCAGGCGTGGTAGGAGGCGGGAACGATGTCGCAGATGCGCGGAGCAACGTGATAAAGACCGTGGTCAGGGGCCTGGCAAGGCGAGCTGAGCGAGCGGCGTGGAACCCTCTCGGATGCCGGTCCCCACAGACACATCCGCATCCGGGAGCAGAGGGCTGAGGAGCGCGGACACTCGCGACCGGCAGACGCCACCAACGTTGGCGCTGACGGTGGGGGATGCAGGGACACGGGCGGTGGTGTCCGAATGTCGCTGTCGGGCAACACGCATGGAAACCGGTGGGACTGGACGCCACAATGGAGACAGACGGACGGAAGCCCCGTGACACGGGTGTCAGCGCGGCACGGGGGCCAGACGCCCGGCGCCCCACGGCGTGGCGCGTTTCCAGCGTAGCCGCGAGAGCGACGCTCCTGGGCGACTCACCTGCGGGCGCACGTGCCAGATGCATTCGTGGTCGGCCCCACCATGCCGTTCGGCAAACGGGCACGGAGAAGGCCCGAGACCAGCACGTGTCGCCAGAGCACAAACCCGGCTGCGCTTTGCTTGACGGTAAACACCAAGCGCGAGCGCGGCCTGCGGTGGTGACGCCTGCAGCCCGGCCACCCTGCGCGCCTCCTGGGACGTGAGGACAAGGACCGGGGCCAGGGCGGCACCCAGGCTCTGACCAGGAGAGCCCCGCCCGGCAAGCTGTGGGGCCGCGGGCCGGGCCGGGAGGGAAGGCGACCGCTCTAGTCAGAGCTTCCGGCGCCTTCTCCTTTTCCTCGGGCCCCTCGGGAGCTCCCGGATTTGACCGCCTCCCGCCGAGGATGGCAGAGCACCGGCGCCGGCTGTGGAGGGCGTGCAGGGCGCACGCGGCCCCGTGCCCCCCGGCTCCGCGTCCCGACACCCACCTCGGCTCCCGGGTCCCTGGCCGGGGTCCTCCTGTCCGTGTGCAGCAGCAGGCCGGGGGGGCAGGGCGCCCGCGCTCGCTCCCTGCTTCCGCCTGTTGGGCCAAAACAACTGTCATTAGCATCCCCCTCGTCACGTCGGGGCGGGACAACGGAGCAGGGGTGACACGTGGGCCTGAGGGTCCGTCGGCAAGCACCGTGCGCCCACGGAGAGCGCGTGCTCTGATGCCACCAGGACCATGGCCTCGTGACATGTTCCTCCAGTGACATCCGACTCCTCTGGCAACGCCACCTGTGTCCACGCACGGAGCCCCACCTACCACGCGGGCGGCCAGGCCCATCACCAGGCCACGCTGGTCAGGGCTGAGGGGACACAGGCTCCCTGACAAGGGCGGGGGCCAACCTGGCACAGCAGACCAGGCTTTCTCAGGCTTCGAAGGCTGGTGGCCACAATGGGCCACCTGTGGTCCGGCCCGGCCTCTGCTTGCTCGTCACCACCGTGGGCAGTGGCTTTGCGACAGGCCAGCCCACACGGCACTTAGGAAGGTAGTTACTGGGAGGGGGGAGGGGAAATGTCAAAGCCGTGGACCGTGAATACGAAATGCAAGTTTGGGTTTCATCTTGTTCTCAGATGCCGATGGAGACCTCAAACATTCGCGGGTGGCAGGTCGTGCCACGAAAGACAGCGAGTTCACCTGTGAATACTGGGAACTAAGCCCCAGCCAGCGAACCGCACACCCGCCAGCAGATGCGTCCACCAGGAAACCGAGCGTCTGGCTCATAAGGTCGGAGGTCAGGACCCTGGGAGAGCAGACCGCTCGCTTACCTGAGCTCCGGGATGTCGGCACAGGACGGTCCCAGGGGACTCTCCCGGGAGGACCGGAGGATAGGAGGGCAGTGGGCACTGCTCTACACATGTGCGTGCAAGTACATGTGTGTGCACACATGTGCGCCTCCTGTGCATGTGTGCATGCATGTGCATGCATGTGCAAGTGAGTGCACGTGTGTGCGCTTGTGAGTGCATATGTGCATACATGTGTGCATCTCTTGTGTAGGTGTGCGTATGTGTGCACGCGCACACATGTATGCACATGTGCATGCGTGCGTGTGCATGCATGTGTGTGCATGTGCATGTGCATGTGTGCATGTGCATGTGCGTGCGTGTGCATATGCGTGTGCACACACGGGAAGTGGCAGGAATGGAGCCTGAGGCCCTTCAAGTCCAGGCGGCTGTGCTCAGCGGGCGGGGGCAGGGAAGGGGCCGCTCCACACCCCCTGTCTCCCTGGCCCACCGTGCACTGCTTCGTCTGCCCCTGCTGGGGAGGAGGTTTACAGGAAGGGGCCACGCGGGCCAGGACTGCACTTGGGCCCGGCCACCAAGCCCGTGGTGGCGCCTGCAGCTGGGACCTGTGGCCGCACAGCTGGCTGCTGCCTGCGGAACAGCCCGATCCACAGCCCTTGGCGGGGTGGCCTCGCTCTGGGGACCCTGCAGAGGTAAAGCAGTGCCACGGGGACAGCTCTGGACTTGGGCTGAATGTCCCACCACACAGAGGGGCTGAGTCTGCACAAGGATGACACGCACAAGGGCCGACCGCCCCGTCTGTCTGTCAGGTGGACAGATGGCGGGACTGAGCGGGTTACGACCACAGGAGGCTTGCTGTCTGCTTGTTATCACTCTGAGAGCCTGCACGCTCTCCCCGGTGGCCCTAAGCTCAGGCTGGTGGCAAAGAGACACTGGCCACTAGGCTCCTGGGTAGCCGTGACCACCACCGAGTCACACTTCGGGGCCTGGCTATGCCAAGTACGGGGCTGCATCAAGACCAGCGTGGGGAAGGGCCTACCAGCTTTGCATCGAACTGCGTGACCAAACCCGAGTCACAAACCTCATTCCACCCCTGCAGGGCAGGGCAAACACCCTCCCGTCACCCAGCGATAAGCAGAGTGGCCAGGGTGCATGGGCCCCCCAGAGTCCGGCTGTCGGGGTGCACAGAGTGGGGGAGCCTGGACGCCGGGTCTCTGCGGGTCCCACGCAGGGGAACCCCATCCTCAGCCCCGCTGCTGTGTCTGCAGAGTGGGGTCGGCAGGGCACTGTGTCCATCTCCGAGGAGGAGCCGCAGAGGG
>NW_011891844.1:0-976 GCF_000151845.1 Pteropus vampyrus
TTGCTTGATGGAAACAGACCACCAATTTGCCATGTCATCTACTAGCCTCCTTATTCTTTTCATAACTATAAAAAAGATGTAAATTATATACATCTAAATTATGTATATAATTTAGATGTATATAATTTAGATGCTGATGGAGGTTTTTTTCTAAAGTAGAAGAATGTCATGTCCACTGTGGGCTTTTTATTGTTCCATAAATTTCTGGTCACAGACTACTGACCACATAAACTATTGCTGAGTTGAAGGAATCAAGAGTCTGGGTAGGAAAGTGAGATCCAATGAGAACAGTAAAACTCACTTACTAAAAGATGTTACCTAGAAGCACTTCCATTATTTTCAAAAGCAACTGGAGAATGAAGGGTATGTAGATTGTGTGTGATGTAGCTCTAAGTTTGTTAGAGCTTAGGCTTAGCATGAGGCTTTGCATGGAGCCCTTAACATTTAGGTTCATTTAATGTTTCAGCCTTTTCTTTGGGAAAAAAATAAAAATAACAAACTCTCTTGACAACTAATGTTTTCATGAAAGTACCACAAAATCTGAGTGCATGTGTTTCAAAAAAGATAAATTTTATGTTATTGCAACAATGAAACAATAGAAATGATACTTTCAGAATTATTATAAAAAATATTTGTCCATAAATTGTACCATCTTGTTTAATATTACCACTAAGGAGCAGGGAGATTCTGCATGCCAAAGGAAACTATCAACAAAATGAAAAGTCAATCTACTGAATGTGAGGAAATATTTGCAATCATATATAGGCATACCTCAGAGTTCTAGACCACTGCAGTAAAGTGAGTATTGTAATAAAACAAGTCAGTTTTAGACCACTGCAGTAAAGTGAGTATTGTAATAAAACAAGTCAACATGAATGTTTAGATTTCTCAGTGCATATAAAAGTTATGTTTATACTATATTATAGTCCATTAAATGTGCAATAGCATTGTCTAAAATCCAATATACAAACCTTAA
>NW_011891844.1:1026-1661 GCF_000151845.1 Pteropus vampyrus
CATTGTCTAAAATCCAATATACAAACCTTAATTAAAAAATACTTTATTGCTAAAAAAAATGCTAACCATAATCTGAACATTCAGAGAGTTATAAACTTTTTGCTGGTGGAGGGTCTTGTTTTGATCTTAATGGTACTGATTGATCAAGGTGGTGGTTGCTGAAGGTTGGGGTGGCTGTCACAGTTATTTAAAACAAGACAATGAAGTTCGCTGCATTGATTGACTCTTCCTTTCATGAATAACTACTCTATAGCATGAAATACTGTTTGATAGCATTTCAAGATTGGAGTAAGTCCTCTCTAGCCCTGCCACTGCTTTATCAACTAAGTTTATGTATTATTCAAATCCTTTGTTGTCATTTCAATAGTCTTAATAGCATCATTACCAGGAGTAGAGTCTATCTCAAGAAACCATTTTCTTTACTCATCTGTAAGAAGAAATTGCTTCTTATCAAGTTTTGTCATGAGATTGAAGGCAATTCAGTCACATCTTCAGGCTCTAATTTGAATTCTAGTTTTCTTGCTATTTCCATGCCATCTTCAGTTACTTCCTCCACTGAAGTCTTGAACCCCTCAAAGTCATTCATGAGGGTTCAATCAACTTCTTCCAAATTCCTGTTAACATTGATATTTTGA
>NW_011891844.1:4996-7404 GCF_000151845.1 Pteropus vampyrus
TTAACTATACTTATTGTGGTGATCATTTTGGAATATATACAAATATCGAATCATTATATTGTATACCTGAAACCAGTATAATGTTATATGCCAATTATATTTCAAACAAAAAGGAAGAAAATGAATAGCCTTTCACAGTACATTGGAGAAGTATTTTAGCAGGCATGAACACAAAAGTGGTTCAGCTTTTTGTGCCTGTTTTCTTTCTTGAGGTAAAGAGAGAATCTATAAACTATTAACTTTGTATGCTCTGCATGAATTGCTGTAAAAGTTTTAAATGTGTATTGAATTTAGTGGTTTTTTTTTTAAACTACCAAAGATTCCAAAGAGAGGGGAGAAATTAATCAGCAAGATTTATTTCAAGAGCAACTTTTATTAATTTAAATATTGTTAGCATAGTTCAGTAATTAAACTTAACTTCTTTAATGTAGTCATTTGTCATTTGTAGGCACCATCCCATTAACCTAAGTAATCAACTCTGTATTCACTTCAGTTCAATTTAGGTTTAGGGGTAAGCATTGATTTTTCTCTGGCTTGTTTTGTAAAATAACTTTTTGCAGTTTGCTTTATGTACATTTGCACATATGAAGGAAGTCGAAATATATTACAGAACCTCTATTCTTATATATTAACTATGTGAAATTTAATTTCTTACCATCAAAATATTTTTCATTTTAATTATCAATTAGATGCTCTTGTTTTTCTTATAATATATTCCTGAATTACTTTCCTACCTGCTGTAAAATTCTATGAGACTATTCATTATGTACTAGGAAAACATTCTGAAAAATTCTATGAAACTATTCATTATGTACTAGGAAAACAGATCTCCAGAGATTTTTTTAAAAGCAATTTATCTTCAAAATTAAAAAAAATACTTTCGTGCTTCAAAGAACACTATCATGAAAGTAAAACGACAATGTAAAGAAAGGGAGAAAATATTTGCAAATCATATATCTCATAAGGGACTTGTATTCAGAATATATGCATTCAGGAGCTCTTATAGTCAATAATAAAAAGTCAAATAACCCAATTGAAATATGGGCAAAAGATTCAAATAGACATTTCTCCAAAGAAGATATACAAGTGACCAATAAACACATTAAAAGATGCTCAACATCATTAGTCATCAAGGAAATGCAAAGCAAAACCACAATGAGATATTACTTCACACCCACTTGGATGGATGGTTATAATAAAAAAGACAGACAATAAGTGTTGATGAGGATTTGTAGAAATTGGAACCCTCACATATTGCTGGTAGGTTTGTAAAATGGTGCAGCCACTTGGGAAATCAGATTGGTAATTTCTTGAGCAGTTAAACACAGAGTTATTATATAAGCTGGCAATTCCATTCCTAAGTATATACCCAAGAGAACTGAAAACATGTGTCCACACAAAACTTGTACAAAAAGTGTAAACAACCCAAGTGTCTGCCAATTAAAGAATGGATGCATAAAATGTAGTATATCTGCACAACAGACTATTACTGGGTCATACTATGGACTGAATGTTTGCGTCCCCTCAAATTCATATATTGAAGCCCTTACCTGCAATGTGATGATATGAGGAGTTGGGGCTATTGGGAGGTAATTAGGTTTATGTTAGATCTTGAGAGTGGAGCCCCCACGATGGGATTTGCACCCTTATAAGAAAAGGAAGAGACTCTAGAGCTTCCTCTCTCTGCCATGTGAGGATATAGTGAGAAGATGGCCATCTGCAAGTCGTGAAAGAGGGTCCTCACCAAGAATCAAATCTGCTTGCACCTTGATTTCGGACTTCACAGCCTCTAGAACTATGAGAAATAAACGTCTATTGTTTAAGCCACCCAGTCTGTTTTGTTATAGAAGCCAAAGCTGACTAAGGTTGTGAAAACAAATGAAGTACTGATACATGATACACATGGATTAACCTTGAAAATATGATGTTAAGTGAAAGAAGTCACACAAGGGCAGAAAAAAAAGGCCAAGAAGAAACAGGTCCATTAAAACCACCCAAATCAGTTAATAGAGATTTGATTGAACTGTGGCACTGTCAATCATTTCTGCCACAAGAGAGATTATAAGGGCATCTCTCTTAGATGTTAGCATTGCCCTGTGTTAGCCTCTTACACTTTGGGTCAGTGGCACCTGCTTAGACATATGAACCAGAAAAAAATCTCAATAAGTAGAGGCTGAAACAGGTGTGGTAATACCTGAATGTTGTGAGCATTGCTTTTTTTTTTTAACTGATCCAATAGTCTTGTCTTTACTAAAAATTTTTTTTTGCAAGGAAAAGAAGGCAAGTAATTAGACAATCCAATATACTAACTCCTTCATTCTAAAAGCACTTAGAAGAGAAACCAATTTTCTTTTTTGGGGGATGGTAGCAATTAATAATTACTGGAATCCTTTGTCCTATGATGGAGT
>NW_011891845.1:0-2698 GCF_000151845.1 Pteropus vampyrus
GTATGGGTATCATTGGGGCTCCAAAGCTCCCTTCAGCTTCCTCCTGGCCCATCACAGACAAGACCTTGGATACCTGCTCCGCTAGCGGACACAGCCTTGGGCATCTAGGCATCCAGGTGTCTGAGGGCCCCCACTTCCTTCCTGATTCCATTCACACACCATTGTTGAGTCCACGCGTATTCCATACTTTATGTTTTGAAAAAGTAATATAGTCACATAGTTCAATGGATACAAAGGGTACAAAAGGTACAGTAAAAAATTTCCCTTCACTCCCTGCACCAGACTCCTAGATTCTTTCCCTAGAGGCAACTTAGGGATCCTTCAAGAAACATTCTATTCATATGTCAGTAAGCATATATAAATGTATATAATGTATATATGCAGGTGTATATAATGTATGTGTATAATACATTATATGTATGTATATATGTACAATTAAGTTGATTCTCTCACTATTTTGGGTGTTTCTTTCAGAGAGGGAGTGAAAGCAAACCTTGTATAGCAACATCATTATGATGCTTGAGTGAGAACAAATATACTGTGTAGAAATTAGCATAAGGAATATATAGAGAGTAGAGGGACCAAATTCCAATTTTCTACTGTTATTTCACTGAGTTTTTCTTCTGCAGAGCTTAATCTGCTGTGAATCCCATCTACTATGGTTTTCCTCTCAAAAGTTGCAGTTTTCATTTGTAGAGGTTTGATTTGGGTCTTTTAAAAAAATATTTTCCGATCCATCTACCATATGATCCTGCAATCTCTCTACTGGGTATTTACCCCAAAGACTTAAAAAATCATATCCATAAAGATATTTGCACACCAATGTTCATAGCAGTATTATTCACAGTGGCCAGGACATGGAAGCAACCGAAATGTCCTATGTTAGATGATTGGCTAAAGAAGCTGTGGTACGTATATACAATGGAATATTACTCGGCCATAAGAAGAGATGAAATACTGCCATTTGTGACAACATGGATGGCTCTATTTTCTTGAACAGGTAAAATATAATAAATGTCTTGATATTTTCTCTATCAATTCTATAATTTGTATAATTTCTGCATCTTTATTGATTGATTTTTCTCATTAGTATGGGTAAAATTTTTTTGCTTCTTTGCATGCCTGGTAATTTCTCATTGGATATCAGACATTGGAAATTTTATATTATTGGGTGCTGATTTTTTATGTTTATTTGTGTGCACATTTCTTTAAACATTTTTCAGTTTTGTTCTGGAATGAAGTTAAGTTACTTGGAAATAATTTGATCCTTTTCAGGCTCACTTTTGAGCTTTGCTAGGTGGGTCCAGAGTGGTCTTTAATCTAGGGCTAATTTGGGCCCCACTCCTGAGACAATAATTTTCTGAGAACTCTACCTAGTATCTCACATATTTCAAGGTTTTTTCTTTAATATTCTGGCTGGTGAGAGCATGGACTCTTCCCCACCTGTGTGAGCTCTGAGTGAAGCTTGTTCTACTTGCTCCTTTCTGCCAGTTCTTTCTTTGGCCTCTGAAGTTTCCTCACATGCATGTGGTGAACAGCGCTGAAGACTCAGGGGGCCCTAACCTCCTTGGCCTCCCCAGACTCTTGGCTCTGCCTCCTCAAGTCAGCGAGACCACTGGGCTCCGGCCAGGTTCCACATCCCTGTGCTGTGGCCTGGAAGCTCTCTCCTGGTAGTGAGCTGGGACAATTGTAGGGCTCAGGAATTTGTTTCTCAGGAATCACTGTATCGTGCTGCCCGTTGTCCACTGTCTGAAAACTGCTTCATGGATTTTTCTGTCCCATCCACCCCACCCCTGCCCCCGCCATTACTCTATCATGGACAGCAGTGGAAATGTCTTATTGGTTTTAAACAACTCTGTCTTGGGTACTATCCTAAGAGCTCTCAGTGAAAGTGGAAATAAGGCCTTTCTTCTCTGTATCTCCAGCTCATCTCACAGGGACCCTGAGAAACGACAGCCCCTCCTCTACTCCACCAGAGTGGTGGCAGAAAGAAAGGGTATAGCGAGCATTGCTGCCAGAGGTGGAGTGTAGGGTCAGGGCGTTCTGACCTGCTACAAACCCAGGATGACCCCCTTGGGAAATGAAGATAGTATTCTCTCTTATTTCTATTATTCCTGAGACCTGTTTTTATCAGTTCAGCCAGCTGCTAGGAGTCAGATCCTGGCCTTGCTTTCCCTCTGTCGTTGTGATCCACATTTGCTATCATCTGGCCCAGTGTGTGTACTGATTAGTTGATCCTTGGAATCAACTAATCCACAATCGATCCTTGGAATTGAACTGCTGGATAGGTGGGGCAGTTGTGGAACAAGAGAGCAAACAAAGAGAAAGCCATGCTCTTGGAACAAGACTGAGAACTCCTAACGAGTCTTAGAACTACTCCCATACTCTATTGTTAGAAGGGGGCATAGAAGAACCACACTGAATTAAAACCAGATTTGTCTTTGAACCCCAAAATATCCAACTATGTCATTAATACTTTTTAAAAATGTCGAGGAAATTATCTGAGCTCACTATTCATTTTTTTTTTAACGCCAAAGAAAGAAGATGGTTTTCATGTCCCATTGTTGCATTACGTATTTCCAGAGTGCTGGCAATAAGACTCAGTATCTTTTTCTTTCCCCCATCCCCCAACCCCATCTGCAACTAAGAGATACAATGCATGGTAGAGAAGAAAGAATTTAAAGTATTTTTTTAATAT
>NW_011891845.1:3164-5427 GCF_000151845.1 Pteropus vampyrus
GGAGAATTGTAATATTAAAAGAGAATGAAATCCAGAAATAAAACAAAAGAGGAAAAAACCATAAAACCCAATGGAAAACTTGGGTTGTGTTTCAAAAATGGAATTTTGAAATGTCCCAAATAATCCCATCAAGTTTTCTAGAAAACCTGAAATACACATCTTTCTATGCATTTTAACATTTTCTTGAGTGGAAAAAAAAAGTAAGTTAAACTCCACATGGTTTGGCAGGGGAGTAGCCAAGGTGACAAGGTGTTAGTTAAGCCATGCAAGAGCAGACGGAGCTGGCTGTGGGGTCCAGGTGGGAAGCAGCAAACAGATTCCTCTCAAACCTCACTCTTTCTCTCTCCAGTTCAATGGCCTTTGAAACTCAAGGTCGTGTAAAAATTAATTTGCATTAAATTGCTTAAGATAATGTATTAACTACCATACAATGCTTCCAGTTGTTTTTAAAACGATTTGAAAAAACAAATAATCAAACTCTAATGGTGAACACAGAAGCAAGCCAAGTCTTATTTGGACAAATGTTTTTAAACTTTGACATGAAAGAAACCAGGTTTAAAGTAAATCTTTAGTGTATAATTGCTAAAATCAGAAAATTAACGATTGTTTACATATGTTACACATATAACTGTGTAAGGCACTGTGTACTATTGGATTCTTCCCAGGTTAGAATACAATAGAGTTAAAAGAGATCTAGCCTAATAATTTGTCTCCGCTGGGAGCAGAGTCATTTACTCCACCAGGACTGTGGTGTCTCTAACAGCAATTTCTAGTTTGCCGTCTCAGTATGGTATGCATTTTGACCTTTTTTGAGCTTAAGAATGGCCAGGGAAGTGTAAGCAGAATTCATAAGAAAGAGCTTCTGAGAAAACTCTTAAATGGGAGTTTATTTAGCTGGGAGGTGCATCCTTTTGCCTTTACTCCTATTTTTTTCTTGCTGCCAAAATATTGACATGATAGCTGGAGCTACAGTGACCATCTTGTGACTATGAGACAGCCCTGAGAATAAACAGGGAGCGGGTCTCTGATAGCTATGGAATCGTCATATCAGCAGCCTAGAATTGATTTATCTGGATTATTTTTAGCAGAGAGAAAAATGAATTTTTATTTTGTTTAAGCTATTGTGACTTCAGATTTCTGTTACTAGTAGCTGCAAGCAATTTCTAATGGAGAGAATTGATGTTATATTGTAGTTCTTTACTTTCTGTCTACCTGTGCAGGTGTTAGAGGATTTCTAGGCATTTTGATGCTTGAACAAATTCCCTGCATTTTTTTTTTTTTTTTTTTTTTGGCAGTGGTTGTAGGTACACTGTGGTAGACAGCAGAAGCTATACATTGTCCCTTTACCCTTCCTCTGGTAACAGACTCCATTCCATGTGTTCTGAGTAGGCGCATAATTCAGGCCTAACAGAATGGAATGCTGCAGTGATTGGTGTAGCGATAAGGATGGAACCCAAGCTAAGGCAATCAGAACTCTTTTTAGATTTTACCTGGAATTAGTGAAAATGAGGTTTTTTTCTTTTTTGTGGGAGGCATGTTGTGAATAATTCTTATAGTAAACATGTGACCTTAGAGCTGCCAAGACATGTAAGGAAATCCTGACTGGGCGAGGCCAAAACATAACTAAGATGCAGGGAAAAGGGGACACATGTCTTATGGTGGCCTTTGAATCCCCTGGATCCAGCTGAATGCCACAAGCCAACTGCACCTCTAAGTTCCCCAGCTCTTTGAGCTAAAATTTTCCATTTCTGCTCAAACTAACTTGAATGAGTCTCTGAGCTCCAAATATGAGTCTTTTGTTATTGTCACTTATTGCCTCTGTCAACCCCAGGAATTACTTGAGATCGAAACCTCCACCAGACTTTGAACTGGTGGCTGGCATGAGGGAGCCTCAACTTCCTCAGCGTAGAAATTTGCTGCTAACACTCACTGGGCAGTCCTCTTTACCCAATGAGGGTCAGGGACCAGCTAGCAGTTATTTCCCTTCCTTGAACCCCCAGAGTCTGCCAGACTCTTTAAAAGGTTTTAAAAGGTTGTTCATTCTTAGCCTGCCATATTGTGGGGACTCAAAAAATACTAATGGAAGATGCCAATTCCTTCTGGTGGCAAAGTCAGCAGGCCTACAGAATTCTGGCTTCTAAGGAAGGAGGACTCAAAGGAATTGGGAGGCAGCATCCATTTTCCCTGGACAAAGTGAACTCAGAAAGGAAAAACAGCAACTAGATGTTATTTTCCCCTTAGTGGGAGTTCAATATTATTCCAT
>NW_011891845.1:6952-8974 GCF_000151845.1 Pteropus vampyrus
ACTGTGTAGGCAACATCTGACTTGGAAGGAATGGCTGCTGACCCAGAAGCCACCGCCTTTGATGAATGGGGCTTCATATAAGAGGTGGTTGGAACATGTAACTAAAACACAGCCACATGGTAACAAGCCACCTCTCCAAACACCAGAATGTTTTCTGGTAAAACTATGCATCTGAGATTTTATATAAATATAAAAAATCTATTATTTTTGCAAAGTTCAATGTGTAAAAAGGACCATATTTAAATTTTAGTTTATTGAGCTGCAGAAATTCATTTACTATAGATTTTTTTGTATACGTCTTCTGTGCCTTGAGTTATCAGGTTCTCCATACATAATAGATAGGAGAGGGTTGTACAAATATGCAATTGCAATGTCCTTAGTGTGCATGGTGTTCTGAGTAAGGTACTCTGGGATCTCTAAGAATGGATTCTAGAATACTCTGTTAGTATTTGCTCTTCTATTTTTTAACCTAAACAATCATGCCTCAGTATCCATGGGGGGTTGATTCCAGGACCCCTACAGGTACCAAAATCCATGGATGTTCAAGTTCCTTATATAAAATGTCATAGTATTTGCATATAACCTATGCACAGCCTCCCGTATACTTTAAAGCATCTCTAGGTGACTTATAATACCTAATACAGTATAATATGTAAATAGTTGTTGTATTGTATTGCTTAGTGAATAATGGCAAGAAAAAACAGTCTGTACATGTTCAGTACAGACCAAAAGATTGTAGGCTTAACTACATAGTACATGTCAGCAACAATGTAAGTTTTTTTTTTTTTTTTAATCCAAGGTTGGTTAAATCTGCAAGTGTAAAACCTGTGGATAAAGATGGCCAACTGTATTTGAGAGTTCCAAAAGAGTCAAAAGACTAATTATTCGTACTAATGAACTGCTTAGTTAGTACTGTAAAAATCAGTGATTACTGAGCATTTCCTGCGAGAATCTAAAGATGGTCTTCATGCCCAGAACCAAACAGTGCCCAGATTTGAGACAGGCAGAAGCCATCAAAGCCTGGCATCCCAATGTCTCAGATCTACAGAGGACCAGACCTAAAGCATCCATGAGAAATGCTCTGTCTTTAGGTAAAGATCCTTGGGGACAAAATTTTTAAATTATTTTAGTGGTTTCTCTCCATATGGTAAGAGAATCCCCCCCCCACCCCCCTTAATTTTACAATACAATTAAAAGAAAGGGAGAATTTGGAGATAAAGAAAAGAGAAAATTATTTTACATATACCACTGAGCGTATGAGGAGGATGTTGTAGCGTTAGCTGGCCTTCTCTTTGTCCATATAAAGGAGCCAATCTGTCTACTTTAGGACCTGTTTTTAGAGTTTGTTATTGTAGCTTTTCTCTAATTACATTGCTAACTCCTTAAAAGGCTAAGACATGGGAAAAGTTTACATGTGCAGGGACAGCAGGACCAATATCCTGAATATTTTTTTATCACATTTTTGAAGTGCAGTTTAAGGAAGGGATCATTGGAATTTTATAAATGAAAACTTCTTAAGGAGCAACATTTTCTATCTATTCAATGTTGGAAAGCTTAATATTAATTTAATTTTGAAACATTGGCCATTTAAAATTAATTAAGCATCCCAATAAAAAGGCATGCTGGATTTGTTTTTGAACTAAATTCTAAAGCTTATGTGGAAAACTAAAAAAAAATACTCATAAAATACTGAAAGAGCAATAGGGAGGGTACAATTAGGCTTATCATTAAAATATATTATAAAGCAATATTAATTAACATAGTATGACTCGGCAGGCAGATCAACAGAATAGAATAAAAAGAGTAAAAACAGAATTAAATTTAAGAGAATTTAGTATATGATGAAGGTGACTTTTTAAATCATAAGGAAAAAGATTAGTCAAAAACTGATAGGAAAACTGGGTAGCAATCTGAAAAACTAAAGTTGGAATCTGACCTCATACTTTACATCCAACAAAATAAAGCAAAGCTAGATGAATAACAGATTTAAATATTAAAAAAATGAAACCATAAAATACAAAA
>NW_011891846.1:0-664 GCF_000151845.1 Pteropus vampyrus
CCTGCAGGCCCTTGTGTAGATTATCTCAGGGACAACGGTGACGCTCGCTGCCTGTGGGCTGGGGCCGCTCCCCAGGGCTGTGAGTGTGCGAGCCAGCTGATGGGCTTCTGTCTCCGTGGACGGGCCTGTTGGAACCAACTGCAAACGCGGATCTGCCCTCGGGGCCCACTATCTGATCTAGAGGCAACCAAGTCTCAAGGAGGCAGAGGGTACTTTCGGGGGGCCATGGGATGTGCAGGGGAAGGCCCTTTGAGGGCTTTTGCTCATTCTCTTCCCCTGCCTGAGCACCCCGCTTGCTCTGGGGACACGGAGCACGCCGTGACCCACGTCTTTACCAGCGATGACACCGAGCCATCACAGGGCGCTGGTCCTCATGACAGCCCAGCACCACTGCGAACGAGTCAGGCACGTCGCGTCTTCTCCTTAACCCCGCAGCCTCCCCAGGAGGAAAACTGCCGGCCCAGCACAGATGGGGAAACTGAGGCTCGGGAGAGCGTGGGCAGGGTCTCTGCGGAACTAAGTGGATGCGCCCGCCCCCAGACCCGAGCACGGAGCTCTCGGGCTGTCGCGTGATGTGAAGAGGAAGACACAGGCACCTGACTGCCGACCGCCCCGTGCGTGATCCGGACGCACAGAATAGGAAACGGTTCTCCCCCGACCACGT
>NW_011891846.1:3304-4155 GCF_000151845.1 Pteropus vampyrus
CACAGAAACATAAAGGATTAAGAGACCACTATTTACAATCACATAGCAAACAGCTGGGCAATCGAAAAGAAATGCACAAACGTCTAGAACATACAATCTACAAAGGCTGAATGACGAAGGCATAGGCAATCTGAGCGGTTCGATGACGACTAAGGAGATCGAATCCGTAATCAAAACCTTCCCCAAACAGCCAAGCCCGGGGCCAGGTGCCATCTAATCGGGACGTGCTGCTTTGTGGGTGGGCTTCGTGCGCTCGACTGTCCTCTGCAAGCGCCACTCCTGGTACTCCCGTTTCGAGCATCTTTCGCTGAATGAGAACCCACTATGACGTCAGAGTGGAACAAGCGTCACGCAGTGTGATCCTCAGCTCGGTTCTGGAGTCCGACCCAGCTCGGCTACGCGGTTCTGGTTTGGGTTTTCTCATGTGGCTGGAAGTCATCGCAAAGCCTTCCTGTCACACCTTAGCTAGATGCTGGGACTGGACTAAGGGACATTCCTCTGGAAGGAAGCTGCTTGCTTACCATCTTGCAAAGCAAATAATCATTTCTAATTGTCTTTGGATCCTTTCGATTGTCACACATTTACGGGATGGACTGACTGGATGACAAAACCAAAAGGTATCAGTGGCTATGTCTGGATAGGCACTAAGCATGTACGCTTGGAGATATATACTAGATCCGGAGTCACCAAAACTAGACCGAACGCCTCCCCCTGGCATTAACGCAGTGTGCAGCCTTAAATGTAACAAGCCAGCCCGGGTCTTGCGTGGCGTTCCCATTATTTTGTTATAGAAACGAGGCTGACAGATACTGCTAAGGACTCATCGCGATGGTCCCGGTGTACGTTTTGGG
>NW_011891846.1:7605-7923 GCF_000151845.1 Pteropus vampyrus
GAGAGTCAGAAAAGAATCAAACAATTTCACCGCGTGTTTGACTTCATGCCAGAGCAAAACCCAATCACCCAGTAATGGAAAATTCTATAAGGTTCCGCATCCAACTAAAAACTGCCAGACAGGCACGAAAGCATAAGTATGTCGCCCAAAACAGTGAAAAACATCAACAGGGAGACCCACAAGTGATACGATGACTTTAGCTGACAAAGACCTTGAAAGAACTACGTCGTATCTTATTAATATGCGAAAGAGATAAAGTGGACGATGAGTCTGATGAGGGGAAAAGGAACATATAAACAGGCCTGACCAGAACTAGAG
>NW_011891847.1:0-2518 GCF_000151845.1 Pteropus vampyrus
AATAAGTAGAGGACAGGAAATTTTTAGGGCTGTGAAAGTATTGAGTATGAAACTGTAATCATGGATACATGTCATACATTTGTCAAAACCCATAGAATATATAATGAAAATATGTTCTGTAATGTGAACTGTGGACTTATAAGACTATCAATATTGACTCATCAGTCGTAACAAATGCACCACACTAATGCAAGATGTTAGTTGACAGGGGACAGTGAGAGGGGAGAGGCAGTATATGGGTAACTTCTGCATGCTGCTCTATTTTTCTATGAACCTAAAAATGCTCGAAAAGATAAATAAGTATGAAAAAAAAAAAAACAAAAAACTGGTTACCAGAGTTCACGGAGGGGATGATTGAGTTGGGAAGGAGCAGGAGACTTGTTTATTGCAATTTTTTTCTGTATGATACCATAATGGCCAATTAAGATATTGAGTAAGCATTTGTCAAAACCCATGGACTTTACAGCACAAAGAGTAAAACCTTAAGTTATCAACATTAAAAAAGATAGTTTAGGAGGCTGAAGGATCCCAGGATCAAATTCAGTGTGTGACAAAGCCTTCTAACTCTTTTTAAAATATATGGAACTCAATGAAGGTGATAGAGAAGAAACGATGTTGCCCTAAGTTACTGTGGAAATGAGCACAGTTTGTAAGAAAAAAGATAAAAGGAATTATATGTAAATAATACTATAATATAGTTGATAAAATTGTTCTTCACAGAGATTTGGGTAAACAATTCTGAAAACACTATATGTGTATATTTAAATTTAATGATTAAGTAAATGGATGAAGATGACAGAAGCTAGAATTATCACTGTTCAAGTCTGCGGTCACAGATAAGCCAGAGGAGGAAAATAGATTGATACATATGGCAATAAGTAAGAACTGCAGATATCAATATGAACTTACATTTAACATAATATAGATACATATAGTTAAATATAAAAAATATTTATGCATATGTGTATATACATGGAACGTACAAATATGTAACTCCTTGCTCTTCAACTGAGAGGGCCAGTAGCAATGAGCAGATCTTGGTTTTTAATACCAGTCTTCAATTATATATATTAAAAAAGTGCTCTTTGAATATATGACTAATTCTAGAACTGGGACAGGAAATGAAAAAGATGTGCCTGGACCATCTTATAGTTCCAAAAAGTGAGAAAGTACTCAACACACACACACACACACACACACACTGATGGCAGTATGTCAAAGGGATATTGGCACAAATTGAAAGAAATCATAATTGTTGATGCTGGAATCATTTGAACAAAGTAGTATTGGATTATAACTCAAAGTAAAATATCCATAAATCCAGGCAAATATAAATAATCGATTGGATAAATAAATGTGAAAAAAGAGACACAATTCCTAGGCAAAAAAATTACAAATAATTAGATATTTTATCCTCAAGGATATAGACCATAAGTCCCTACTCTTTCACTGTGTTCTGGATATAGTGACTTTCTTCAAACTAATGTAGTATGGAGAGGAAGAAAAAGAAAGAGTAACTTTATAGTGGAGAAGGTTGAAAACAGTATCTCAAACCAAATGATCAAGGTTAACAACAAATAATAACTCATATCTATATTGATATGGGGTGATGAGAACACATTTTACCTCTGTGGTCTTTCCAAACCTGTATTTCACTAGTATAATTATAAGGAAAACATTAAACAAATCCCATTTAAGGGAATTCTACAAAACACCTGACATAAAACTGTAAAGTCATCGAAAACAAGAAAAGTTTTAAAACTTTTAAGAAATGCCTAAGGAGACATAACAACTAAGAGGACTCTGGAACACAAAAAGTACATTAGGGAAAAACAAAAACCCTGAATAAAGTGCGGATTATGTGTAATAGCGTATCAATGCTGGTTCATTAATTGGATATACAGAAATTCTGAGCACTATCTTTGTAATAGTCTGCAAATCTAAAACTGTTCTAGAATGAAACATATTAAAAAATACATACATATATAAATATAACAAAATTCTCAACTTTCGCAGTCCTTAGGAAAATGCAAACTAATAAAAGATGACTGTTACCTGCAGAGTAGCTTAAATATTAAAGACAGAGCAGCAAGGGGTGGTGAAGATCTTGAACGAAGGGAACACCCAGGGACCACTCTGAGACTTTTTTGTGTGAAATCTCTTTGGAGAACAGATATTTATTAAAGCTGAATATACGAACATCCTATAAAATAGCATTGATATGTTTGCCAAAGAGATATTCCTAGAAGCACTGTGGAATTGGCCCAAACTGAAAATAATCCAAATTTCAATCAGACTATAATGAAAAAATAAATTACAACATAATCACACAGTGGAATACATTATAGCAAAAATGAACTACAGCTACAATTTAAAAATCCTGTATGATGATCAATATTGATCAAAAGGAGTCAGACACCAAAAAGTGCATAGATTAGCATTCTATTTCTAAAATAGGCAAAACTAATGTGTTGGATATTATCTTTGGAGTGGAGGTCATTCGAGGGGTCATAAAAGA
>NW_011891847.1:3320-6246 GCF_000151845.1 Pteropus vampyrus
CAAGGCAAATATTTGGGGAAGTTAGCTGTATTCCAGCTAGAAGAAATATTTATGACAAAGATTCTAAGAGCATAGCCATTTAAGCCAAGTGCAAGGTCAGTGTGACAGGGGCAGGAAGAACAAGGGAAAAGTGCTAAGGGAATGAAATAAAATCAAACGTATGTGAGGAGTGGCAGATTAGCATATGGTTGATTTGCTCATGAGCACTCCTTGTCAATTAATAAAATAAAAAGTGTGGGGTTAAAAAAGGGTTTTGCAAGCAAAACTAATTGTATATGTATACCCATTATAAATATGCAATGAATCGTATTGGAATTTTACACACATTCAACAAATACAGTTTAGCCAAATATTGAATGGCAGGTGTTAAAATCTGAAGATAAATATGACCATTATAGAATGAAGATAACAAAATAACCTAGAATGTTATTAACGTTTTAATGTCATGTTATAGTTTTATTTTTTAAATGTCTTAAGTTCTTTATAAAAGTTTAGCATTTTACTGCAGGCATAGTAACTTATTGACACTCTCAGTAGTTATATTGCTGATATATTCAGTCTGTTCCTTCTTCATACAACTAGATGTGCATTCACTTTTAACTAAGTCATTTGGAGGAGGAAGATACTGTTGGTTAGATGTGTCAGAATATGTTTCTGATGATGGTAAGGTTGATCTCATCCTCTATAGTTATCTCTGAGTAAAGATTTATTTATTAGATTTGAAGATTATAATGCTAGAGATGATATAATTGAAGCAGTCATACAAACCAAAGCTTTGAACTGAAGTTTCCTACGATAGATGATTGGATAAAGAAGCTGTGGTATATATATATATATACAATGGAATATTACTCAGCCATAAGAGATGAAATACTGCCATTTGTGACAACATGGATTGACCTTGAGATAATCATGCTAAGCGAAATAAGCCGGACAGAAAAAGTTGAAAATTACATGGTATCACTTATATGTGGGGTATAAACCTAAAAGCAACAAATGAATAAGACAAACCAACAGAGACTCATGGACTAGTGGTTACCAGAGTGTAGGGAAGATGGGGTAAAGGGAGTCAAATATGTGGTGACAGAAAGAAACCTAACTATGGGAGATGAATACACAGTGTAAGTATATATATGCCTTATTGTTAAAGTGTACAGCTGAAACTTGCTAGATTTCATTAACCAATGTCACCATAAAAAATAATTAAAAAAAAAAACTTTGATACTGCATGGAGAAGATACTTTCTAAGTACATTCAGAAGTAGATTTGAGACATTATCTCATTTATATTTTTATTTCCAATAATGTATGTATTTGCTGCTTTATATAGTCAAATAAGAAAAAAAGTTTTTCCTTGAACCTTAAGTGTAGAAGTGTGGCAATGGAACAATATAATTGGCTTAGCAGATAAAGAAAATCACTTTTGAATTTCCATCTGTATCTTAGTTTTTAATACTTATACACCAATTTTGTTATAGTCTGTAAAATAGATTCTTTCAGAGATTGTACAGAAATATAGGCTATCTCAGGGGATGTCAGTTTAGCTATTTCTTCATCAGGTTCCAGCAAGTAAACTAATTGTTTGTTAACAAGTCCTACTATGTGCTACATTGTAATCTATGATCTTAAGTGTTTCTTTTATTCAAGCAGCCTCTTTAATGTGAACTATGTCTTTTCTTATTTAAAATGTCTTATTTGAACATCTTATGTATATATATCACATAGTTTATATATCACATAGTTTGTCTGACTGAAGATAAATGATGAAAGCCAAATATTATTTGTCTGCTTATAGCCAAGGACTATATTACATTATACTTACATTTACTTTGTAAAAATATTTATAGCCTTCAACATGTATATTTAAGTGGGGATATGGCATATAGTCACATTAGTATTGAGATCTTTATTAGCCTCCTTCCCTAACTGATTGATACCAAACATGGCCCTTTCACTCCTTTTGACCAATTTAGTATGTGTAAATTACTAAGGCTACTTCTCTGGACCTGCATGAGGAACTATCACATTGTGCTCTTTTTCCTCTGTCTTTATGAAGACATGTCTCAGGTCTGGAATACTCTTTTAGGCTATATCCCAATACGGTGTACATATAGGAAGCAGAGCCCCTAGTAGACTCATAAACTGTAGGAACAAGCCGCAAGCTTGTTCATGGGATATATATAGTGAGCAAGTGATAAACTTTGGTTAAGACTTTTATATTGTAATACTTTGACTTGTTACTACAGTATAATGTAGCAGAAGCTAACATATAAATACAAGTGAAGTTATCTTAATAAAAAATAAAATTTTGTTATGTAGCACTGGCTTTGGGAGCAGAGGGCTAATGGATAGGAATCTGTTGTTAATGGTCGCCAGGAAAAAGAAATGACAAAATGGCAATTCATATTAATTTTTGATAGAACATTTAATAAATTTTTGCCTGCATATCTGAATATCTTCTGTACCTATGAAGTTTTAATAAATAGTTTTAATAAATCAGGAAACAGATTGTTATAGTGTGCCTTGGTGAATTGTCTGCAGCATACAAGGAATGAGAGAGAAAGAGATTCAATAAAAATTAGCCGATTAGCTACTTTGCAAATGAGAATGAAAAGGAATATAAAAAAACAGACAATCTTGGACTTGTCAGAGTTGTAAGATGCAATTATCCCTCATATTCTATAATTCAAAAGTAAAATTGATAAATGATTTTTATAAGAAAACATCCAAAAAATAACCTACAGTGACCTGGCTTTCAAAATTTTAGTTTAAGTGATTAAGTGACTTAAATTTTCTAATTTTAGTAGGGCAAATTCACTAGGAAAAAAGGGCTTGTATTTCTCAAGGAAGCTGGATAAACTCAAGTTACTTGCAAATAATTTCAGAGGGAGAGGCAGTTCTCAAAAATAATTTTGTGTGAAACTATT
>NW_011891847.1:6296-8699 GCF_000151845.1 Pteropus vampyrus
CACAACTCAAATATCTTCTAGATTATTAATAAGAATGAATAAAAACAACTGGTGTGCACTAATGAAGAATCAATAGAAGTTAAACTGCATGGAATTTAAGCATAACTAATAATAATCATCATTATTTATTTATTGAACAATTACAGATATTCCAGACAATATTCAAATATATGAACTATCATATTGAACTCACAAAAATTCTATGAGGTAGTTACTTTTAATTTCCCTATTTTACATATGAGGAAAACTGAGTTATGTGGATCTTAGGTTCTTCACTCAAATCGCAGATAATGATTGAGTTAGATCATGTATCTTGGCAATCAAATAATAAAGTCTTGACTATTGATCCAATGACTTTGAACCCAAGTCAATTTATGCACTTCTCATTTTAGAGGTTATCTTAAAACATTATATGTATAGCCTCTAGCAAGAAGTTGTGAAAAAGCTGAAATATAAATTTAGTTAATATTATTAAGTTCTTTTAGATCATAGAGAAAAATTTTCTATATTTAAGTGTGTGTATTTCAGTATGTGTACTTAGCTTATATATGTATATATATATAACAGTATGTACAAATATGTTATATCTTTTGTGCTATCGTTTTGCTTTAAACATTTTTTCTCAATAAATCACTCAAATACCTCTTTCCTTTACAACAAATCACTGTTTATCAGAGATGTTAAATATCCCTAATACTTTGTGAATACAAGTTATACGCAAACTCACAATATTCTTATATACCTTTTTTATCCTGGAGCTCTGCATTTGTAATTGTGTTCTTTTATTTTGTATAACGGGGAAAAGAGGATAGGAAGAGCTGAAGAAGAAATGGTACATAGTCTCACTTAGAAAGTATGTTTACTCTGCTTCTTTTTAAATATTAAACAGAATCTAGATTTATGTAATATTTATTGGAACAAGTGTACTATTTCTAAAAAACTCAAAAGTATTATATGTCTCTTTTTTCTTGAAGTGAAGATGAATGATTAGTAGAATAAAGGAGGATTCACAAGAAAATAATCATTTTGAATATAAGAAAGACCAAGAAAAGTATACTTCCTCTTCTCAATTATTACCAAAAAATAAAAAATAAATAAAATAAAATCCAAACGAACTTATCTCATTTGGGGATAAATAAGCACAAGAAAATACATACAGGTCTCATGAATATATCTCTAATACAGAAAGCAGTTTAACAATTTTAGTAAATTTTTAGGAAAATTCAACTTTGCATTACTAATTAAAAACTTCCAATGGAACCAATGGAATTTTTACATGATAAGATAAGACAGGAAAATATAAATAGACTCATTTTGAGAAAATTAGAAAATGCAGAAGGGAAGTTTATATTCTAAACCTGTGAAAAATAATGAGACTATAAATTGAGGATTAAAAAAAAAACTTCATTTGAGAGTTTAAAATCTATAAAACAGATAACTGAATCATGGGTTGTTTCTTTTTAGTACATAGTTTGCATGCTATCAGAAGCCAAAGCCACAAAGAAAGGCCCTTTGTAGGAGAACCCAAGAGCTCTTTCTATTCCTGAGCTTCTGACTGTCAGCCATATGAGAAAATCATCTTGGCTGTTGCAGCTAAATTGAGCATCCAGATGAATTCAGTCACAGCTGATACCACATGGAGCAGAGCAACCAACCAGCTGAACCGAAATCAACCTACAGATCTATGAAAAATAATAGTTTTTGTCAGTGAGTGGTTTGTTATACATCAATGAACTTTGACCAGAATCTGCCCCATAGTAGGGTCTCATAAAATTATAGCTATTGTTAGTTTAAAATACTAAGTTTAGGTTCCATTTCTGTTCTAAGTCCTCTATAGAGTTCATGACGCCCAATAATTTATTCTCTGTAATTAATATATTCTTCTAAATAGCATAATTAAAGATAGAACTGTATTTCAGTAGCTTTTCTTCCACCGAATTCTCTCTTCCACATCCACCATTCCACTTTTGAAAGTCCTTCCTATCATTTTCGGCTGGAGCATTGGGCTCTGCTCTTTAGGATATGATTATTTTCTTTCTCTGAACTTCTAGAGCTTGAACTTTGTAGCTTAATTAATCTGTTTACTACATATTTGTCTCTGGTTCTAATTACATTTATTTTGCTCATTTTATTATGATTTTTTTTAGGGAATTAACTTTTTTTTATTAGGACAATTTTTTAGATCAGCTTTAGGTTCACAGTAATATTGAGGGAACGATAAAGAGACATCCCACATATTCCTTGCTCACACACAAACTATGTCACTTTTTTTTATTGTTTTTTTATAGTTCCTAGTGTAGACTGGTGGCCAATACACGCACTTGCCTATATTTCTTATACATATAAATTATTCTCAATGTCTGATTTGAGGATAAATTTATCTTTACTCATTGATTCATCTTC
>NW_011891848.1:0-2390 GCF_000151845.1 Pteropus vampyrus
GCTGCCGCCTCCGTCGTGTTTGGTCAGCGAACGCTCATGCGAGCGTCTCGTTAGGGGAGGCTCGTCTCCCCTCGTGCTTGTGTCCTCGTTGCAAAGTGCGTGTCATTCGTCATTCACAGACGACATGGCCTTTCTCCCTTCCATGTGCCTGTCCCCCATAGACTCTGGCGTCTTTCTCAGTGTCCTCCTCCTCCGATTCAGGGCCGGGGAGCTTCGCTGTTAGACCGCTGCTTTAACGGTCACCCCCGGGTCCACAGTCGGTCCATGAGGGAGAAAGTCGGTCCCAGCTGGGCCCGCACTGCGCGCCTTGACCACGTGGCCACCGCACTCCTCTGTTCGACTCTGCGAGGAGGCAGCACCTCTGAAAACAGAGGTCGCGGCTCGTAAGGGGGGCAAAGTGACAGCACAGCAGCCTCTTCGCAGGGGAAGGAAAGAACAGCTGAGACCAGGCGGGGGTGCACAGCCCGTCCCCAGGGTGCGACCCCGCAGCTCTGCCGCTCCGGGGGGTTCGGGATACAGAGATGGCCTGGCACTCAGACGCCCGCCGCCTTGGTCCTCACTTCGCAGGCTTGGGAGCTGGTGGCCGGAGGAGCTCGTTTTCTGCAAGGCCGGCCTCGTGCTCTCATGGCCGTTGCCGCGGGCTAGGCGAGCACCCGCTCTGTTCCTCCCGCAGCTGCGGCCGGCCGGTGGCAGGTGTTCCTCCCGCAGCTGCGGCCGGCCGGTGGCAGGTGAGTGGGTAAGGCCCCGAAGCTGTCGTCTATACCGGTCGCACAGGAGGGGCATTGGCTCTGCGTCAGGCCAGTCCGTGTAGCAGGCAAAACAAGTGTGATTCCTGGACGAAGCGAGGAAGGGGTGTGACGGGACCGCGGAAGAGCCGGCCCCGCCTCTCTGGCCTGCGCGCCTCTGGCCTCCAGGTTGCTTCCGGCTCTTTCCCTCCCAGCCGGGTCCCTTCCACCTCCTCACCACTCTCCCGCGTCTCGCCGTGTCGTCCGGCCTCTAGTGTCTCATCCCAGTTTCCCTGGGACCCTGGGTCCGCGCTCTGAAATCCAGAAGTCCGCGTGCACTAGGACGGTTCTCGTGCACAGGAACACTCGCCGCTTGTAAAGCCAGAAGGACGTGCGCCCGTGTCCACTGACAAAACTAAGGCCGATTCCGACCCAGTGTTTCTTATGTACAGTGAATTGCCATTTCATATTAAGAATGACATCTCTGGCAAAGCGCCTGTAGGGCGCTCTGCGGCACACAGAGGGTCTGAGAAGCCTCCCGGCCGGGCTGGGCCACTCAGGATTGAGCGCTCCCCCGCCCGTCAGACCAGGGCCTCCCCGGTCAGCCGGCCACGGAGTTGTTTGTGCTGCTCCTGTGGCGTACAAGGCTCCTGCGAGTGTGGTACACACAGCTGTTGTCCTCGAGGAGACTTTGTCCTTAGGAAACGAGGTAGCGTTTAACTAGCGCAGGGATGGGTCATCCCACCCAGCGAGGCCCTTCCGCCCCCTCGCTCTGCCCCGCGTCGCTGTCCCGAGTCCGTGCGGGCACAGTTCTGGGTGGGCTCGGTTTCTTCTTCATTTACAAGTGGCTTTGCTAATTTTGAATGGGAAAGTTTGCTCTTTTTTTAATACTCTACTTGAGCTGTTAAGATATTCGCTACAATGTTACCATCACTGGTACGATTCTTCCTAGATGATTAGAACATTTTCAGGTGACCTAAGGTTGACTTACAGAACACTTATTTGAAATTTCATGTGACCATTGTGATCTTTAATTGTACATAGACTTCGTAGCTTTCAGAAAAGTCTGATGCTGTGAATATGTTGAAGATCTGTTACGTATCTTTAGAAATAAAAGACTCAGCGATATGTTCTGTAGACGTTATTACAGAAAAGTGACTGAAAATGACCTAGGAATTTAAAAATGACTCAGGGGTGTCTAGGCAGGTGACGTAAGGGACCTGTCTGTCCTCAGCTCAGTCCCGTTTTCCAGGCTTTTCATTTTTAAAAAGAGTTCGTGCTTTTTAGAAAGCCTCAAGGCAGACAACACGAAGCGCGATCAGGCCAATGAGGCCGACGAGGCCGGTCGCGCTGCCTCTCACGCCACTGACTGCACTTTCAGCCGCCGGAGCCATTGTGCAAGCTGTTCCTGGGGTGTAAGGCACGGTTTGGGTATCTACAGTCAGGCATATGGAATCTCTGGCCCTGGGGGGCCCAGGACCCGTCCCCACGCGCTGCCCTGTGCTGCCTGGCACGGCAGACGTCGGTGGGATTGAAGTCGGCTGCAGAGCCTGTGGGGTACAGCACGGGACGACCCGGCGTCATCATTTAACGAGGACCTTGTTGGCTACGTAGCAGCTAGAGTAGCACTAGCCGGAATCCAAGCCACCGCTGATCCTGAGGCCG
>NW_011891848.1:2440-3758 GCF_000151845.1 Pteropus vampyrus
GGTGAACGTCGTCGATTTGCCAGATGTCGAGCCGCTCTCCGTCCCTGAGGGGAGCTCCACTTGTCATAGCGTCTCGTTCTTCGAATGTATTGTTGCTTCGGTTTGCTGAAGTTCTGTGAGGAATTTTGCGTCTGCGTCTAGGAGGGATAGTGTCCACAGGTTCTTCGTAATCCGTCTGTCCCATTTGGTACCAGGATAATGCTGCCCTTGTAAAGCGAGGCAGGCCCTTCTTCACTTTTTTGGGATATTATGTGTGGAATTGCCTCTTTTCTTTTTCCCGTGAATATTTAGTAGGATTCACTAGTGAAGCCATTTAGGGTAGAGATTTTGCGTGTGAGATTAATAAATTTGAGTTCTAATGGATACAAGTCATCGGTTTCTTACTGAGTGGCTTTCGTAGATTATGTTTTTCAAGGAATTTGCCAGTTTCATCTGAGTTGCTTCAAGTCGTTCATAGTTTCCCTTTACTCTCCTCAGTGCCTCTAGGATCTGCGCGCACATCTTCTCTTTGATTTTTATTTATTCATTCATTCATTCATTCATGCATTCATTTATTTTTTAGACGAGGCAACCCTTGGTGGTAAGGACCTTGTCACCTTACAGTCCCTTATTTTTTTTATTTTTTACGCTTCCAGCACCTGGTCTTCCTAGGTGGTCTCCCTTCTAAGTACTAACCAGGCCCGACCCTGCTTAGCTTCCAAGATCAGATGGGATCCGGCTTGTTCAGGGTGGTGTGGCCGTAGACTCTTTGATTCTTGATATCGGTAATGTCTTCTCCTTCTTTCTGGATCACGAGTGAGGGTTTAATCGAGTTTATGGATAGTTACGAAGAACTAGATTTTAGTTTCGTCGTTTTATTTTTTATTATTTTTCTGATTTGTTTCATCGGTTTCTGCTCTTTTATTTTCTTCCTTGTCCTTGCTAGGGATTTTATTTGTTCGAGTTTTTTAAGGTAGAATCATGGATTATCGATTTGTGACCTTTCTTCATTTAAAACGTAAGCGTTTAATTCTCGACAACTGTCAATTTCTCTCAGGCGCTGCTTCAGCGTGTCCCACGATTTTTGAATATAGTGTTCATTCTCTTCCAGTTCAAAGTATGTTCTCGTTTACCCTGTAATCTCTTCTCTGACGCGTGGGTCAGCAGACGTACGTTCATTTCCAAACCCTGAAGCATTTTCCAGGTAGCTTTTCACTGTCGATTGCTAATTGAATTCTTTCACGGTAAGAGAAACATGATTTGTATGATTTCAGTCTCTCTTTGTTTGCTGAGACGTGTCTGCCGCATGCACTTGAGCAGAGTGTGTCCCGCTGCAGTG
>NW_011891848.1:5174-5856 GCF_000151845.1 Pteropus vampyrus
AAATCAAAGGCCAGTACATTGTGTTTACTCGGCTGAGCATGGTTCTGCTTCCCAGCGTATTAGCAGCCTCAGCGATGTTCTGTTTTTTTTAAAAAAAAAAAAAAAACCAGGAAAGTTTTTTAATGGAAGAATATTTTGGCGTCATTACGGGGTGGGGGTCGGGGTCCGTGAACATGAGCACTTTGATGACGGCCCTCCATAGCCGGAGACGTTGCGCCTGTTCCCTTCCGTGGGTCTGCAGGTCGACCGTCTGGAGGAAAGCGGTTTCCTGCGACTTCAGAGGTCTCAGGTGCGCGGACACGCATGGCCTTTCACGCAGCCGTGCTGTGGCACACGGACAGAGGGCCCGCCTGCCACACATCCAGGGCCCCGGGAGCACGGGGCGGGACAGGGCGGTCCCTCTCCCAGGGTTAGCCGCTCAGCTGGGCCTTGCAGATGGGGTGGGCGCGCGTAGCAGGAGGAGGGCAAAGGCATTTCAGCTACAAAACAGGCGGGGAGGTGCGACAGGCCGTGGGGTTCAGCCGGGAGACGGGGACCCTCTTCTCCCTCCGGCGGGGAGCCGCTCACGCAGCGCCTCTGAACGGTCATGAATGGCGCTTTGCTTTCGAGGGAGGCATTAGCAATTACGCTCAAAATTAAATCTCCCCAAATCCGCACGGTATAAAGAAACCGCTAACCATAG
>NW_011891849.1:0-2471 GCF_000151845.1 Pteropus vampyrus
TGACATTTCCCAAAGCTGACATTGCTTCCCAAAGGCCGAGTGAAGAAAGACGAAACAGATCATTTTCATCTGCCTGGTGCTCTTAGTCGTTTCCCAGGCCAACTGAGAACAATTTGCATCCTGTCCAGGCCCCATAATTTCTGGTTGTTAAAGAAAGACACATGGGCATTGCCAAAGCGCCCTGAGACCTTTCCTCAGTGTGGTGTGACTTGAAGGATATGGGAAATGTGGGAGGGCCACTCACTTTAATTTTCTTCTCGTGGCCCACACTGGAAGTTTCCTGTGAAAGAGCGAGAGACACTGAGCCAGCATTTGTTCTCAATTTAATTTTGGATTCAAATTACATATACATATTAAATTCGATGAATATCTATGAGATGTCTCCTGTGCGTCAGACTCTGTTCGATGTCGGGGAGAGTGACTTTAACGAGTCGTGGATTTTTACCTTCGAAGAGTTCACAACTATAGACAGAGCAGACCGCAGAGCTAGGTGTCACGCTGCAGAATAAGGTGCCATGACATCACAGAAGAAAAGTCAATTCGCTCTATTGCTATGTCACAGAAAAGTTAGCAGGGGTCAGTATGTCAAGGGAAACACCTTTCAAAATAATTTATTCAGCTTTTTAGTTAAAGTCTCAGTGTCTATTACTGTGTAACAAACGACCCAGAAACTTGGTGGCTAGAATAACAGAAACGGTAGATTACAGAGACGATCTTGTCTTATAGAGATGACTTTTACTGATTTATTTAAAAGTAGAAACAGATGACTATTCAGCTGACAAAAATAAGATGAAAAAAATAAAAAGCATGAACTAAGGCATAACGGATGCCCATCAATAAAATGTACTTGTGCTTCAAGAGAATCCGATTGTTTCTGGTTCACTTCCTGGCTCTCGGCTAGTCCACCTGGCACATGGATGGATGGGAGCTGGAGGAAAAGGTAAGGTTTAGTCGAAACAGAAGCGCTTAACATACAGAGCAAGATGCTGGCTTTGGCTTCCTTAGCATAAGTGAGTCTACTTAACGTATATTGAATTCAAACTGTGCAGAGGATTTCTGGAGAGGCGGTGGCAGGGTCCGGGTTCCCGGAGAAGTGACAGTAGGTCGTGGAGAGGAGAACGAGGAGCCAGACGGGGCAAGGATTTCAACGCTAACTGGCAACGGGTTTGCGTCTTGGCTTCGTAACTAGCCCTGGATAAATCGCATTTTAAAAATAACTTTTCAAAGATAAAGGGCACGAGTTTTTTAAAAAAGGCAAAAAAAAAAAAAAACCAAAAGAAATAAAAAAGAACAAAAAGTCATAGCCAGTCACACCCTCATAAAATTTCCAACACTGGAAGGAAGAGAAGACTCTGAAAACATCATAGGAATGAAAGTTAACAGCATCGGATTTCTCATTAGTAATACAAAATACTAGAACATGATGAAATAATGCTTTTATGGTTCTGAGGGGAAAAATTCGACATCGGACACCACAGTTAGCTTTGGTGAAACTTGTGGTTGCCTATTCAATAACTGTTTTCTCTTCCCATTCTTAGGCATCTCTCCAGTTTTGTTAAGGCGTTTGTTGAGCGTGAATATGCTAAGGACGGAAGGCCCCTCCCGCAGCCTAGATGATGAATTCCCTGTCTAAATCAATTGTGATAAAATCATTCATCTTTGCTGTTGATTATTCAAAGTGGGGGATTGTAATGCCAATCTAACCAAGATTTGCTTCTGGAAAAGACTGTTTTCCTGATAAAGAGATATAGCTATTCAGAAAGGCCTCTTTTCTCCAGCAGGCCATCTTCCTGTCCCAAACTCTGTTATTGAGGATATTATGCTTGGATCGGTGTCATCCCTTTTGTGACTGTGAAGTAATAAGCCAACATGCTGTGGAAGGCCAAGTGGAATAATAGAAAGAGTCTGGGTCATTGACAACGCTGTTTAGTCACTGCACCAAGCCTGGTGCCACCTACCTCCAGATTTCCTGCCGTTTGAGATAATCAAGGACCTGCATTGCTTAAGCTATTGTGACTATGGTTTGTCACTGGCAACAGAACGCATCCTAAATGATACACATGCCAAATTATCTATCAGGCATAAAATGTAAAGATGTTTTCATCTTTAGGCTTGGAAGTAGTCACACATTTCTATCTCACACGTTCCTTTTTAGGGATGTACCTGAAGATTTATTCCAGTAAATCGAGGAAAGTAATCAGGAAAGGAAAGAGAATCCACCCCTGAGGAGTGGAAAGGGAAGTGTTAGGTGATAACACACAGCCTGGGAGCCACCGGCCAGATCGGAAAAAAAAGAGAGGGTTAGAAGGGCAGACAAGGGGAGGAGGGAGGAAGGGAGGTTCCCAGATTAAAAATAACAGTAAAAAAAGTGGATAGAAGGCATGACTGAGAATTTCGGCAACAATAATCATCGCATGATAAGGGGAAATAAACATGGAGAGAAAAAAGATAAGTAGGAAGCCTACCTATGT
>NW_011891849.1:3691-4285 GCF_000151845.1 Pteropus vampyrus
GAAGGGCAGACAAGGGGAGGAGGGAGGAAGGGAGGTTCCCAGATTAAAAATAACAGTAAAAAAAGTGGATAGAAGGCATGACTGAGAATTTCGGCTACGATAATCATCGCATGATAAGGGGAAATAAATATGGAGAGAAAAAAGATAAGTAGGAAGCCTACCTATGTACACCTGGGGAAGGGAAGACAGAGAATAATGAAAAAGGCTTCGTGCAAATATGAACCACGTTGTTGCGTGCTAATAAGTGATATAAAGCAGGGAAAGAACCATGTAATCTGCCTAAGTAGACACGTCCGCCTTTGAGAATTCCGCCAATGTTGGCATTGGATCCATCGATGATCAGCTATGAACGATATTTACACGGTTTTAAAAATGAAATATAAATACATGTAATATAATCGCGAAAGTGTAAATATGTAGAATTAACCTGTAGACAAAGAGCAGAAGTTTTGGGTGTGGTTGTCTAACAACGTATACAAAACATCGCTATTGATAATGTAACAGTATAGCTCAACATAAAGCATAGAAAACTGAAAGAAAATATAAATGCACTAGTGTCCTTACTTTACGACCTGGTAATAGTTATTAGATATT
>NW_011891849.1:5494-6385 GCF_000151845.1 Pteropus vampyrus
GAGCCTGGTGGGGTCTCAGAAGAGACCGCTCCACGGGCGGAGGTAACGCAAGGAGGCTCCACTCGGCCACCGTGGCCCTGTGCTCTCGCTTCTCCCAAGCCTTCATCGTTGCATTATTTTTTGCAACTGGCTGTTTACGCATTTTTACTCCCACTTTACTGCGAGCCCCTGGAGAACAATATTGGGCACTATGCATCCTTACATCCCCAGAGCCAGGGAAAAGCCTGGCGTTACTTGTCCAGCTGCATTGTCCAGCTCCAGGTCTGCTGCATTGTCCAGCTCCAGGAGGCCCCACCGGTGTGGGCGCCGATGTGACTTCCCCGCGGAGCAGGTGGCCAGCACATGGTAAGGGCATGGTCCTGCTCCCGTCAGCCAGCTTCCAAGAAGTTCCCTGTCATCGACGGACACCTCCTTCTTCTCGATTCTCAGGGCACTCTATCTGATACGTCCCTCTCCCCCTACTGTCCACTGTCACCAAATTCTCGTCACAGTCCCACGTACCAGGCTGACACTATCTCTATGTCTGTTCATGGATGGTTTTCCCCTTAGCTTCCTTGAAGGGGCCCGATCAAGCGAAGTGATCACATATTTTGGACAGAAGAACATGCTTCTTTTCTAAATAAGATTTCCTTATTTATAAAACTTAGCTCCAAAAACCTCTTTCACACCTAATTGGTGCTAAGTCCTGTCACTGTGTTCCTTATCTATTTCTTTGTCTCTCCTGGAGCTCCTGGGCTGCCAAGCGCTAGGCTCCTTGAATGAGGCTGTGACTCTTCCCCATGACACCTCTCTGCCAGTTGCTGCAGGAAATGCGGCCGAGGTCCCACACATCTCTCCCTGGGAAGAGAAAAACTGCCCCTGTGCATTCCAGCAACTGGGCTGTTCCTTAGC
>NW_011891850.1:0-936 GCF_000151845.1 Pteropus vampyrus
GACTGGAGTTCAAAGCCTGACTCCACCATTTCCTTGCTGTGTGGCTTTGGCAAAGTGACTTAACTTCTCTGTGCCTCATAGTATTCATCTGTAGGCTGATCAGAGCACCTAATTGATAAGGTTGCATGAGAATTAAATAAGATGTGTTCTGAATGGTGCTTGGTCTACTGCCTGATACATAGTAAGAACTCAATCTTAACCTATTCTTTCTCATAATAAAGTATATATTGAGGTAAACAATGAAAGGATAAAAGCTGGAGAGTGGTAAACACTAATTTTTATACACATAATAAAAATGCATCCAATGAATGAATGAGAAAGAAGCGAAAACTCAGAATAGGGTCTAGACTGTCATTGACCAAGAAGAAAGCAAATGGCGTCATCCCAGAGGAAATTTTGATTTGTATTACATTAGGATCAGGTGAGAAATTTTGAACTCCCAAACTATCACTCAAAAAAAAAAAAAAAATACTGCATGACACAGATTTTCAAATAACTGCTCACATGTGGAGATAATTTCTTTATAAGAACAATTTTAATTTTTTAAATCCTACTCCAATAAAGGCTGTATTACTTGCAAGGTGTGTGAGCCAAGGTAAGTTATCAGACTTCCTCACACCTTCTTTTCCTCATCAATAATAAAATTGGAGAGAATAATAGTACCAACTTCATAAGGTTGTCATGAGGATCAAGTCAGTTGATACGTGTAAAGCCCTTAGAAAAGAAGTGGCAGATGCAGAATATTAACCCCATTTACACTATACCCCTGAAATTCCTGTGTCTTGTGCAAACCTTGCCAACTCACTCATTATCCTACTATTTATGAATAGCCACATTTAATATTTTGTATATATTTTTTCATCCTTTTCCTATGCACATCTAGTCATATAAATATTGATTTGTTTCTCACAAAAGGGATCATTCTATAATGTGTTC
>NW_011891850.1:4621-5101 GCF_000151845.1 Pteropus vampyrus
TCCAAAAGCACGGACTTTATAAAAAGAATACCACTGCCATCTAACCAAAACAGATGCCCCCCTTGAACCAGTTCTGGAGGTGAGGCCAGGAGGCTAACCCCTACTCACAGGCCTTCCCCAGCCATTTACCAGCTGGGTGATCAAGGGCCTCTCTGCACCCCCGTTTTCTTCATCTTGATAACCCCACTGCCCGGAAATCAAATGTGACAGCACATGGGAAAATGCTTCAGAAATTATGAGATTTCATGCAAATGCAAGCCGATGCTGCTGACAGTGGTAGAAACTGCTAAAGGAGACTCAAAGGAGCCACCGCCCTCAACTAACAGGGCCAGATAGGTCTGGATATGAGGATGGTGTGAGCAGAGACAATACGAAGGGGGAAGTGAAACTCTGAAGGCTGCAGGTAAAAGGAACAGCTTTTTAAAGACACACAAGGGAATCCATCTCCACTAATAATACAAACCCAGATCTTCCAAGGTC
>NW_011891851.1:0-1000 GCF_000151845.1 Pteropus vampyrus
CAACTTGGGAGGACATCAAGACCCTAACAGTGAAGATCCCAGAGCGGTCTTCTGATAGTGGCTCTTAGCAGACCTTGACCAAATCCAACAGGTCTGTAAGAGGAACCTACTGGCCTGGGCCCCTCCCATGTCCTGGAGCGGACACCTGCGGCCTGTCCACAGGGAGCACGTGTTCCGACATCTCTTGGCCCAGCTCAGGGTCCCTACCTTTCCTGGGGTCCTTACTGAGGTGAGGAGACAAGATGTAGAGAAGGTCCCATCTGACTCCTGGAGGGTAATGCATCCGAACAGAACTCAGAAAGAACAGAACAGAATCTGGGACACCCAAGAACGTTGGCAGCAGGAGAGAGCGTGGGAGGCGGATTTTCCAGGATAGGGGTCGGCAAACTATTCCTGAAAAGGACTGTAAATATCTTCAGCTTTGTGGCCATATGGTCCTTGTCGCTCGAGAAAGCAGCCCCGGAGAGCATGTAAAAGAACAAGCATGGCTGCGTTCCCATAAAACTTTATTTGTGCCAAAACAAAAATAAACTTTATTTGTGGACACTGAAATCTGAATTTCAGATCGTTTTCGCAAGTCATGAAAAAAGAATAGTATTCTTTTGCTTTTTAGAAATCATTTAAAAGTGCAACCACCACTCTGAGTTTGAGAGTGGTCCAAACGCAGGCGCTCTGGCCTGAGGGCCACTTCTCGACTCCCACCTCAGAAGTTCCCCTGCCTTTGTTTTCAAGAAAGGCAAGTGGACGTCTCTGAGAAGTTATGTCACACGGTCGAGTCAGACGCCAAAGGCCCGAGTGCCAACCTCACTCTCTATCTTTTAGGCTCTGCTCCCCAGTCCTCAGCTGACTGTATCCCCTGAACCCCAGTCTGAGGTGGGGGGTGGTGAGTGGCAGAGAGGTGGGGCGAGCCCAGACAACACCTGTCCCCTGGCCAGTCCAGCACGTAACTTGCAGATCAACAGCTGTGCAGTGGGAAGGAAGGGTGGGGACACCCCAAAGA
>NW_011891851.1:1050-8125 GCF_000151845.1 Pteropus vampyrus
AAGTCACTCCTCCTGGGCCTGGAGTCTCAGTCAGCTGACAGGACTGGAGCCTGAGAATCCACCCAGACGGCCTCGAAAACAGATTCGCCTGGGACGGCCGGAGGCGCCTCCTTTTCTCATTTAAGCAGATGGTACTTAGCACACTCGTTTATTTTCGGCCAGCCTGTTAATCTCACTCATCGACGGGGTGCTGTGAAAATTGGCTCTAATTTAATGTTAAGTATTTCAGCTAAAAAAAGTCCTTCCCCCATCTCTTGCGGTAAATCCTGAGATGCGAGGGAGGGAGATGAGCCTGGTTTCTCAACTTTAAATCACACCCCATGGATACATCTTTTTCCTGGTCTCTGGGGTTTTATTTGCTTTTTAAATAACCACTCACAGGTGGGCCCCGCAGTCCGCAGTGGCTGATGGGCATGTTTTACAAGGTGGCTGGTGAACAAAACTCGTTGATGCCATCATCTTGGTATCAGGAATGCAGGCGGGGACTAAAGGCCTATCCAAGAGACAGAGAAGCAGTAGCTGCTCCCACGTCAGCCCACACGGCCTCCTCCAGGCCTGTGTTCAGCTGCCTCTTCTGCCGGCAAACTGCTCCCCACCTGCTCCTTAAATGTCAAGTTCAAATGACCTCCCTCGTATTTCAAGCCAGGCGTGCCTCTAACATCTCAGCTATACCCATCTACTTGGTAGCAGAGCTAAGGAGTGTCTCACCCACCAGACTGTAAACTACTTGAAGGTAAGCACTGGGTCCTTGCTGGTCATTCATTCATTGATTCATTCATTCATCCAGCAAAGGTTTGCTGATACGCAGATGCTGTACTAGACTTGAGGCCCCTGGTGGAGAGTCCCTGTCCCCACATAGCCCGGAGTCCCCCACATCCCATCCCCCATTGCACCTGGATGCTACTCTCTCCAGAGCAGCTTGTCCACCTGCATTTACAAATCCTTTTTTACAAAGAGACAAAATTGTATTAAGCGAGCTTTCTGCAAAGCCTGGCAGTGAGATCGTGGCAGACCCTGCGTGAATCCTGAGCTTGGCCACCCATTAGCTAAGCGGCCTTGCCTCCTTCTCCCCAGCATCAATGGGGCAATACTGCAATTAGCGTGTAGGGTTGCTTTGGGCACTAAGGCACTTAGCCAGAGCCTGGCACACAGCAGGCATTCAACAAATGTTGGCCACTATTATAACACTTACTACCAGCAGTGCTAGTGCATAACCACCGCCTCGTAACTACTCCCAGTCAATACACCACCTTCACGCCTACCTGTCTTTAACTAGATGTTATCGCCATCTCCTGTCCCATCATCCCCAGAGTGGGGCACCCCAGCTGGACACTATGCCTCCAGCTTTGGCCCCAAACTGGGCTGCCCACGGACCAAAGGGCATCCACGAGCTTGTCGCTTCTTCCTTGCACCAGCTGGCATGGCCAACCCGCGGCTGGAGGCTGACAGGACTCACCGACGACCTTGGCCACGTTCACGGCCTTGAGCCCCATCAGGTCCGGCAGCTGGTCGATGATGACATCCCGGCTGGCCTTGACCTTGTGCACACGCTCGATGCTGCGCCGCTGCCAGTCAGTCCAGTAGATGAAGTCCCCCAGCAGCGTGAACCCGAAAATGTGCGGGAGCTTGTCCTCCAGCAGTGTCCGCCTCTTTGTCCCGTCGACATTGATCACCTGGAGGGACGGGAGACACGGGCTTAAGCGTAATGGGAAACAGCTGTGCAGTGGGAAGGAAGGGTGGGGACACCCCAAAGAAGCTCATCCTTAGCTGTGCTCCGAAGAGCTGTGCTACTCGGCACCCCACAGAACGCCCGACCCCAGAAAGTCACCTGAGTGCAGTTTCTTTATACTGAGCCCTCTGTTTCTAATGACTTGCTCATGCTAAGAGATCCAACCCCAACACCAGGCCTTTGAAAGCACCTGTTTCAAGGAAAAAGCTCTGTTTTCCGATGGAATGATTATCACGCTCCATCAGACACAAACCCCAAGTCAAAACTGCCACAGTGTCTACGGCCATGCCACCCTGAACAAGCCGGATCCCGTCTGATCTCAGAAGCTAAGCAGGGTCGGGCCTGCTTAGTACTTAGATGGGAAACCACCTAGGAAGACCAGGTGCTTGCTGTAGGCATAAAAAATAAAAAATAAAGGATTGTAAGTTGACAAGGTCCTTGCAATCTGTGAGGTCGACCGAGGGTTGCCCTGCCTCAAAAAACAAAACAAAAAAAACCTGCCATAATTCCTCTGTTTCATGTGACAAAGACCCTGCACACACACACAGTGGGGCGCATGCACCCCTGTTTCAGGAAGCCCCACGCTCTTCCTGCCTGGGGCTCGTGGGCAGGGACACAGCCGACCGGGACGCTGCTTCTGCTTGTGCTGGAAGTCACCTCCGTCGGCTCAGCAGGCGACAGGTGCGTGTAATTTTAACTGCTCAGTCCGTGATTCGCCCTCGGCCTGGTGGCCCCGCCAAACGTACGGGGCCCCGACGGGCTCTCGCCCCGAAAGTCGCCCCCGACAGCAGCCAGGGACACCAGTCCTGGCCTAGTGAGACAGCAGGGACCACAGGAACCCCAGGTGACCCCCCCACCCTGCGCTCCCAGCAAGTCCGTGTCGGCCACACACAGGGGACACGTCCTGCCACAGAGATGGGCCAGAGAGCCCGGACTGTGGCATGGCCTGCGAGACTTCTGCGTGTTGCATCCTCAGGTCAGAGCAATCCTGAGAGAAACAACTGGAGAGGAAGCTTCAGAAAGACAGCTCGAGTCTTCAAAGGACAAGACCAGCCCTGCCCCCACCCAGTATCAGTGGAAACCACCACCCACGAGCACGCCCGAGCACGCGTGTGCACGTGTAAATGCTTCGCGGGCATGAGACCTGCCTCTACTCCAGAAACGGCAGGAAACAGACAGAACTTGCACACGTGAGTGATGGCGGTGGGGGGGCAGCACTTCGGAGCAAACACAGCTGGAAAGGCAGCTGGGCGCCATCGGGGGCTTGAACGCCTAGCTCCCCAGCACCCCCATTTGCAATCCTGGGCATCTCCCTAGAGCAGTGGTCCCCAACCTTTTGGGCATCAGAGACTGGGGCTCCCATGAGAATCTAACGCCTGATGATCTGCAGCAGAGCTGAGGCGGTGATGCTGGCGCTGGGGGGGCGGCTGCAGATACAGGTGAAGCTTCGCTCGCCGCTCACCTCCTGCTGTGCGGCCCGGTTCCTAATAGGCCTCGGATCGGTACCGGTCCACGGCCCGGGGGTTGGGGACCTCTGCTCTAGAGCACTGACTGCCTCTGATATCTGCTGCCACTCTGACTCCCCGTCTAGAACATTCACCCCACCAGGCCATGGGTCTGTCCCTTGATGCTTTTCCAGCAGGAGGCAGCATTCGCTGAATGCAGTGGAATGCCGAGATGCTCGCTGCCGGGAGCGGGGGGCGGGGCGGGGTCTGGGACACAGGTGACTTGACGGCAGCTCTGCTCAGGGACCCGTCCGGCATTTGCGGGAAAGGAGGCCGGGTGAGGGGCCAGTGGGGGAGCCATGGAGAGTGGGAGGGAGAAACAGAGGGGCGCTCTGACCCGGTGTGTCCTGAGTCCCCCCCAGGAGGTCCCAGCTCACGCTGGACCTCAGAGAGCTCCCACCTGCTTGGGGAGACGTGGCCCCTCACAAACAAGCCAAGCAGTGGTGACGGGGAGGACAATGATGATGATTTCGTGGCTGAGCGAGCACAAGCACTGGGCAGGTTTGGGAGATGCCATGGGCCCGGCCGGGAGAGGCCGCCTCCAGGCTGGACGTGCACGTCGCCCCTGTGGAAAGGAAGACCCCACCCTGGGTGCCCGCGTGGATGGAGGGGGCCGGTCATCCCTGTACAGGAGACCACAGCATGGCTGGAGGTGGCCCCGGGCCTCCGAGGGAGGGGGGACGCAGCTGGGCACCGGGCTTGGGAGAGAGCTCTGGCGGGGAGGAGCTGCTTGCGGGAGGACCCGCCCTGGGCCCTCGCGCACCCTTTGTCCGCCAAGAGGCACAGTCAGAGGGGGCGGACAGAAGAGCCCAGCCGTGTGGCCGTCACAACCACTTAGGGAGATGCGCGTCCTCGTTACTCTCACAGATACAGGTGCGTCTTGCGGCACAAGCCCCAAGAGCTGAGGCAGGTCAGAGGACGGGACAGCCTCGAGGGGCCGGGCGGCCAGCTGGGCAAGGGGCACAGAGGGGAACGTGCGGGGCCCAGAGGTAGGAACGGGGCCTGGTCCTGAGTGTGTAGCTGCAGCTTGTGAAAGGCTGAGTGTAGACTAAGGGTCCCCCCAGAGCAGGAAATTCCAACCCCCCAGGGCTCTAGATTTGGGAAGAAAATTAAGGAGGCTTAAGGAGGTGGAGAAGCAGGGGGCAGAGCGAGAGCAGAGGGAGAGTGGGGGCTGCACCCCTGGACCTCAGCCCGCGCCCATCCCTCCCCATCGCACGAGGCTCCAGCCTCCCTGGATGGACCCCCACTCCTGCAGGTGGGGAGAGGAGCCCAGGGCTGCCTTCTAGCAGGAGCCAGCCAGGGAGGGGCCCTGAGCCCACACCCACACGGGGAGCCACGGGGTGACGCCCACGAGTCACTTATGACGGCTACCAGCTGATCACCTGAGGCTGGCCAGAACCTGATGTCTGGGCCAGCTGTCACAGATAAGGGGTTGGTCTGCACCCCTCCGTAACCCCCTCCATGTGCCGCTAATGCTGTCCAGATGAACCCCCGTTTCATCAGCTCAGCGTTTCCAGACCTTTGTCCTCCCAGCTCATCAAGGGGCCAGCACAGCTGCCCCGCAGAGTCCTTGTGGGGCTGGTGGGTGGGACACGGGAGCCCCCTTCAAAGGGAAGCAGCTCAGTGCCGGACCGAGGCCCTTCCTCTCGGCGCCCTCACTCGGCCTCCTGAGCCAGGTCATGAACTTGGCCATGCCATACGGGATCCTTTCTGTCCCTCAAGGCGACGCGGCTAAGCATAGCCCCGGCCGGCGCTCCGGCTCCCTAGCATCTGTCTTGGCCATTTCTGGTCTCTGGGCAAAACTCTTCACAAGGTCACCATTGCTCAAAGCGTCTGTTGGGCATGTTTCTGAAGGTGGCGCTGACTGGGTGCTCGGTGGCAACCTCGAGAGCCATGAGTGATGGCCGGGACTCCATGGCAGGAACGTGGGGACAAGTCTCCAAGCATGCTCAGGTCACCTCGCCCAGAGGTCAGCCTCCTGGCTCCTAGGGCGCTTCACCACTAAAGAAAATGCCAGAAGGGTCTGTCCTGGGCTCCAGGTAGGTCCCGAGAAGCTGCCACGATCCAAATGCACCTGCCACTCACTGGGAGTGTTTCCCACGCTCCTAGGAGGAAAAGTCAGCTGAATTCACACAGAGAACAGTCTCCACGTCCACTGTGGCAGAGGCTTCCCGGGGGTGGGGGTGTATCTGGCACACATCCCAAAGCCAGGGGCACCTCCAGACAGGCGGGCAGACGGCAGCGATGGTCTCGGCCCGGGTCGGCACTCGCAAAGTGCCACACTGAGCCACAGCGGGACGAGGGAGGAACCGTAGATGGAGGAGTCTGAGAACCCATGCGACTCCGTCCCCTCACAGAAGCCCAGCCGATTTACGCTTGAGAGCATCTTGCAGGAAAGTCCCCTGACGCTTCCCAAGCGTGTCTGACCGAAGAATCCCAAACACCTGTACTTCTCCAGTCTCTCTCTAGGTCTCCTAGTGATTAGCTCCAAATGGCCCGTGGGTGTGCGCCTGGCTTGTCGCCACGGCCACCGCTCACATCCTCCCCACCCCCCAATACAGCGACGTCACCACCTTCAGTTTTAATTTTGGTCTCCGTTACCCCAGCGGGCAATGTTTCTATTCTGTCCAGTAGCCTGACACCGTCTCGAGGCGCTGACTGCAGACCGATTATAAAACTGGAAAACCAAAGGCCACCTACTCACTGTGCGACCCTGAGCAAGGTACTGTCCCCCGAACCTGTTTCTCATCCGCCAGTGAGGACTATGCCACAGGCTTCAAAATACCATATGGTGGGACAAGCCGCCGACAAGGTGTTTGGCATCATTAGCCATCAGGAAAACGCAAACCAAAACCACGAGACGTCACCGCACGCTCACGAGGACGGTTACGACGATTACAAAGGAAACGAAAAATTCCGAGTGTCGGCGAGATGTTGGAATCGGCACACGCGCATCTCGATGGTGAGCACGTACGTAAAATGGTGCGGACTGTGAAAACGGTCTGATGGTTTCTCCGTCGGTTAAACGTACCTTCCTACACGACCCACCCATTCCCCGCCTACGTCCATACCCAGAAGAACTGAAAACAGGTGCTCGAACAAAAACTTGTACACGAACATTCGCAGCCACATTATTCACAATCGCCAGAAGGTACACACGGCCCGAACGTCCAGCAACAGATGGATGGATAAGCAAAAAGGGTCCAGCCATGCAACGGACTATTACTCGGCCACAAAAAGGAACAAAGCTCTGACACACGCTACGACCTTGACGAACCCCGAAAACACGACGCTACACGAATAAGCCAGACACAAAAGGCCACACATGTGCGTGACCGTGCACGCGAAATGTCCAGGAACGGAAATCCATGCAGACGGGCGGTAGACTAGGGGCGGTGGCAGGCAGAGGGGTGGGGAGGAGAGATGGGGGGCCGATGGCTTAATGGGTGTAGGCTCTGGGGGGATGAAAACGTCTCTGAACTAGACAGTGGCGATGGCGCGCAACACCGTAAATGCACGAGATGCCACGGACCCGTACACCTTAAAATGGTTAAAATGGTCGACTTTATGCTGCTGCTGCTGTTTTTGCCACAGTGAAAAATGCAACCCACTGCTGTGGCAGGGAAGGAAGCGGTGCCGGCAACGTGTCCAGCAGCGTCAGCTGGACACGCGCGTCCCAACCTGCTCCCGGCGTGGATGGCGGCTGTGGTGACGAAGCCACCTGCTCAGCCCGCCAGAAACAAAGGTCTCGCCTTCAGGCTCAGAGACTGAGGGACAAGTGTCTTCGAACCCCCTTCGCGACAGGATCCCTCTAAAAACGATCATTTGTGGGGAACTCCAA
>NW_011891851.1:9800-10923 GCF_000151845.1 Pteropus vampyrus
TACATGAGGCTGGAGAAGAAGCACATGTCCATGAGAGTGTCCACCTGTCATGCCCGCTGCATCCCCAGGGCTGGAGCGATGCCCGTCCCCATCACGTGGGAGGCGCTCAGGCCAACAGACGCATGAGCGCCCACCCGCCCTGCACACAGGGACACGGTACCCCCAGGGCGGGCTCAAGTGCACGGGGCCCTTGGGCTCGAGGGGCCGGCGGGGCTCATCTCTGTCCAGCAGGTCAGCGGACAGCAGATGCGTGATGAGGAGCTGGAGGGGCTGAGCCCCGAGAGGGAGGACAAGGCAGAACGCGACCTTCTTCAAAGAGTTGAGGGACTCCCGTGCGCAAAGCAGGAGACACTTTCTCCGTGGCCCCGAGGGACAAATCTAGACCCTGGAATGGCTATTCCAAGGCAGAGGGTTCAGGACTGGAGAATCTGCTGCAGCCCCAAGTCACGGCCCCTCCTGCCCGGGACCCTACGATCTCACACATCTGGCTGCCAGCCCCGCTGCCCAGGGGTCCTCAGAGCTGGGAGGGACCTCGGAGGCGGCTTCCCCCACCCCCATCTCACAGAGGACGGCAGTGAGGCCCTCAGAGGCAGGGACTTGACAGAGTTCAGGGGTGGCCGAGCGGGGAGCAGCCCCCAAGCCATGGTCCCCTCCTGGGAGCGGGCAGCAAGCTGCCTCCTTGCTCCTCCCACCCTGGGGATCTGCTTCTCACCCCCGCCCACCCCCCTTGGGGGCCGGTCCCACCCTCCAACAGCCGACACGGAGCAGTGTCTGTGCCTCTGCCCCACCCTGGCCAGTCCCTTAACCTCCCTGGGCTTCAGCTTCCCCCGCTGCACAGCTGTGCTCGCCCCACGGGTGACAGGAGGGAAAGGGTCATAGCGAGTAACGTGCCCGGCAGTCAGTGCTGAGCGGCCATCGCCACCGCTACGTATATGAGCCTAGAAATCACCGCGGGGACCGTTTCACTTCACAGACAAGAAGACTGAAACCTGGGAGAAGAAATGACTTCGCCCGAGGGGTCCAGGGCTTTCTACAAAGTCCGGTTCCCCAGACAGCAGCAGGGACCTCCGAGAGCTTGTTTGCAAGTTCCCTGGCCCCACCCCGACCTCCTGAATCAGACTCG
>NW_011891852.1:0-770 GCF_000151845.1 Pteropus vampyrus
CGGCCCAACTCACAGAGGCGGCTCAAAAGTCAACTGCGCATCATATTCACACACGATCCGAAAGTCACAGAATGTGAAAGGCTCGCGAATGCGAATGCAGGAGCCATTAGAAACGATACAAATAGACGTAGAAATGATGAGATGAACTAATTCAGGTACGGCTTTTATTATTCATTAAAACGCTGTCTCTCACGGGACCTAGGAAGTTCTGTGATGTTATAACGTGACGTGTCACCACAAGTATTTACAGGGGAGTTGAGCTTGATCCGACTTTCCCAGTTACATTAAGTTCCCAGGCGATTGGAAAATGAGGCAATGTGGTAATTTACAGACTTTACAAAAAAAAAAAAAAAGGGTCACCGTTTTTCCAAAACTAGAATAAAATGAATTTAGCACTAACGGTCTAATTGAGCTGACGCGACCTCGTCTGCTGTTCCTGTGAGCAACTCCTACACCCCTGTGCAACTGCTCAGTGCCGATCTCCGTGAAGCGTTTTCACGCTCACGTGGAATGGGGTTCTCTTGCTCACCTGCGGGTGACCCGGATGTTATTACCAACGTGGAAACTGAGGCTCAGCTGGAAGACACAGCTCGCTCGCGCTCCCGGATGTCAGAGCTGGAATCACAGCCCGAGTTCTCCCTTAGCGCCACAGATGGTGCTTTTCCGACAGCTTGACACCACCGTGACTCAAGTTCATGACAAACGGGAATTGATTCTAATGTATATTTCTGACGTGGTACTCTTTGTCCTCTCTGCTTTTACTTGGAAGG
>NW_011891852.1:3750-5423 GCF_000151845.1 Pteropus vampyrus
GATCTCCGGAGAGCCATGTGTGACCAATGAATTATCCCTTTGAGAAAAGGACCAGCACAGCGATGGCTTCTGCAGCGTGACCTCTCTGGCCTCAGGCGGAGCTGCTCTGGGCAACTAAACATCTCCCTTCACCGCGCGGCCCTTGCGGAAAGCCTGCTCCGCTTCAGGGGAACTAGCGGGAAGCCGAGCGCGTGTCACTGCCGCTGTGTGAAAGGCAGCGGATCAGGCCGCTCGCGTCACTGACTTCTGTGTTTTTCGTTTTTTGTTTGTTTGTTTTTTGCCAGAATTCTTCATTTATTGATGATCCAAACGCTCAGCACATTTCGGTTCTCTGACTTCCTTTACTCGACACGTATTTGTTGCGTCCTGCCATGGGCCGGGGACCCTTCTGGGTGCCGAGGGCACCCCAGCCAACGAAACGGACAGAGATCCCCAGCGCCAGGGCCTTGGGCGTCAGTGGACCACGGAGACCAAGATCACTCGACACTGGCAGGTAAATTGTGTAACGCGGGAGGAGGTGCGAAGGGCCACGAGGGCGTGTGCGCCACTCGGTTCGATCGTTCGAGGGTCCCAGGGGAAGGAACTATTCTGAGTCAAGGCGTGAAGCTGTGGGGGGTGAAGTCACGCAGATGCCTCAGGCGACCCGCCCCGGGCGGAGGGATGGGGCGCCCCGCTCCCTGTGGGAAGCGCCTCCGACGTTTTGAGGAAGAATAAGAATTCGGTTGCTTTTGGGGCAAAGCAACAGGGGGGACAGTGCCCGGGGCGGGGCTGTGTCAGCAGCCCCCATGTCGCCTGCCGCACAGCCCAGGGCCACTGCCGGCATCCACTGCACCCCCTTGCAGGCGGCCCGTGCAGCGTCCTGAGAAGGAACCGGGCAGAGCATCTGGGGCCTAACAGAGTCACTGCGAAGACACCGAGACTTTCCCGGGCTGAAGGGAGGAGCCGCTGGCCGGCGCCGAGCGGGAGTGGTGGCGTCCAGCCCAGCGCTGCAGAGAACGTTCCTCTGGCCGCCCTGCCAGGAGCAGCCTGAGGAGGAGCCAGGAGGGAACCAGGAGCCCGCCGTCAGGGTGCTGTGACAGTCTGGGCGAGCGAGGACGCTGGCTCGGACCTGGCTGGGGACAACGAGCTGGAGACAAGTGGCTGTATTCTGGATGTATCGTGACGGTGGAGCCACCACCTTTGATGACAGATCAAATACCGAATACGAGAGCTAAAAAGACAGCGAGCCGGGGAGGTTTCCGAATCACGCAGGTTGGGGGAGAGGCAGGGCACGCGTGGGGGTGACATCCAGTTGGATGCTTCAGAAGTCCTGGGAGGTGGCGAAGGGCCAGCACGCAGAGGGGCTCTGAGGGACAAAGGGGGCGCCAGGGAGCATGACACTGATCTGGAGGCCGTGTGGTGTGGGGGGCGGGGGGAGGGACAGCAGCCGCACGCGTCATCGTCACCGTGCTGTGTCCTGCAGACAGGGACGGGCCCCAGGGGCGGGGGATCTTCGGGAACGACGTCCCGGCCGGAAGGGAGGGAGGACATGGGGGCGAAGGTGGAGAGGGGCCTTCGCCTTCCCAGCTCTTTGTTCGCTGATGCAGGACGGAAGCCGGGCTCCTGTGCCGCTCACAGGGCGACACGCGGCCGGCCGCGGACGTTTGCGTCCCCGTTAGCGCCCGCGCGTCCGC
>NW_011891852.1:5990-6468 GCF_000151845.1 Pteropus vampyrus
GCATCCACTGCACCCCCTTGCAGGCGGCCCGTGCAGCGTCCTGAGAAGGAACCGGGCAGAGCATCTGGGGCCTAACAGCGTCACTGCGAAGACACCGGGACTTTCCCGGGCTGAAGGGAGGAGCCGCTGGCTGAGCGGGGGTGATGGCGTCCAGCCCAGCACTGCAGAGAACGTTCCTCTGGCCACCCTGCCAGGAGCAGCCTGAGGAGGAGCCAGGAGGGAACCAGGAGCCTGCCGTCAGGGTGCTGTGACAGTCTGGGCGAGCGAGGACGCTGGCTCGGACCTGGCTGGGGACAACGAGCTGGAGACAAGCGGCTGTATTCTGGATGTATCGTGACGGTGGAGCCACCACCTTTGATGACAGATCAAATACCAAGTACGAGAGCTAAAGGGACAGCGAGCCGGGGAGGTTTCCGAATCACGCAGGTTGGGGGAGAGGCAGGGCACGCGTGGGGGTGACATCCAGTTGGATGCTTCA
>NW_011891853.1:0-2363 GCF_000151845.1 Pteropus vampyrus
CGTGTGCCAAATGCTGTGCAATGTCCAGGAGCTGCAGAGAAGAGTCAGGCAGGGCCCTGACCTCAACAAGGCCTCGGTTTGCTTTAAGAGGTGGCTGATTGTCAGTGTGTGTTAACATCGTGCGTGTGAAGGGCTGTAACAGAGGTGCTATGGCAGCCCTCACGAGGTGCCTAACACCGCCTGGATTGTCAGGAAAAGATGTAGGAAGATTGGTAGGGATTCACCAAACTAAGAAGAAGAACTGGGGAGGGATGGTACATGCAAATCTACAGAGCTGTGCGAAAAGATGGCACCTTTAAGAATAAACTTCCACAGGCTGGGACCTTAAGCTGCCTGCCTGGCCAGGGCAAACTACAGAATGCTTGTGCTCTGCCTGGTCCAGCAGGAGGCCTCTTTCCTGAAGCCATTCTACTGAAAATTTTTCTTCATGCACGCTGGATCTGTGTGCATATGTCTGATAAGCACCAATACAGATATGTGGCCTTAAAAGTCACATACGTCATCTTACGCGGGATGCTAAAAATAACTTACCTATCTGCTGCCTGCCATCTCACCTGCCCAGACGGAAAATAGCCAGGTGGGCCTTGTCAGAAAGCAAGAGTTGGCAGAGGAGGACTCTGGCAGCTTTGCAGTTTGAATAACTATCCACTGGTTTCCAAGCACATTAGGAAAGGGGAGAGTTTTGCCAGATGAACACGTTGGCCTCAGAGAACCATCAAAAGAGGAGGAGAGAAAGCACTTACTGAGTAACCATTCTCAATCAGACCACAACGGGTCAGCTGCTCCATGTACATTACTGTTATCTCTATTTAAAGAGGAAACTGAGGCTCACAGTCCACAGTTGGAAGGGGTGAGGTCAAGCTCTACACGAAGCAGACATTGACGTCACGCCCACACCTGCCTTTACACACACACGCCATCCCTTCACCTTCCCAGAGACAACAAACCTCCTCCAGCAAACCAAGGACTCCAGCTGCCTCCTTTCACCACTGCCACCACCATGGCTGCTGGGTGAGGAGGAGCCTCTTTCCCGTGCTGTGATACTCCCCTTTTACAAAACTGCTCCAGCGGAGTTATCACACCGGTACATGTAGGCCGGCTTTAGAGCAAGTGTTTGCAAACTTCCTGGGCAATCTTCCTTTAATGAAAATAATGTATAGATTCTTGAACAGGCAGCACATTTGCATATTCTTTTCCTAGAGAGATCCTCACTTGCATGATATCAGAGAAAAACAATATGTGGCAGAAAACACAGAAGAAAATAAAAGAATCAGATTTGGAAATGAAACGCTTACAAGTTTAGTGAAAATAATAAATTTGTAAACTCTTATTCCATGCACAAATATCCCATGTTACACTACTAGAGTTTGGAGTCCCCCAATGATAGGGACACAATGTCATTAGACTCAGGCCTTGTCCTCTTACTTCAGTGCTTCTGTCCACCGGTTTGTGGACTGCACCCCTTCTCAGTGCACACATGGTTCTAGGCACCTGAGTTCCCTCTCTACTTCCAGCCCACACACTCTCTCCCAAGCTAAGGCAAAAGGAAACTCAGACTGGTTCTCCAGGCTCCTGCCCCATTCAGAAATCATTGCCATTTCAGTCTCTGAAATGCCCCAGAAATGCTATTGTTCCTCTGCTTTTTAGAAGTTATCGCTTCTGAGTCATCTTTTCACTCTCACCCTCTCACCTTCTCTGACCCCTCCCAACTCTTCTCTCAAGTATCATAGTTATGGCCCCTTCAAGGTCCTGAGAGTTCAATCTTGTCTTTCACACAAAACGTGAAAGAAAGGGGCATGAGACAAGACAGTGTATAATTGTGTCCAGAGGATAGAGGAATAGGATTGAAGAGAGTTCAGGAGGGTTAGAGGAGTTGGGGGGGGAGGGGGGGACGGTGTAATGAGGAAGTTGGGAGAGAGGCTGATACGGAACTAAGGGCATAAGTGCCGGAGTTAGACTTCACTTTTTTCCTAAGCTTCAGTTTCCTTTTCTGTAAAATGGGTATAAAAATACCTAACTGGAAAGGTTGTTAAGAGAACTAACTTTATGCATAGTGCTTTACTTAAATGATTTCACACTATTATTCCTCCTCTCTCTCGCTCTCTCGCTCTCTCTCTCTCTCTCTCTCCCTCTGTCAAAGTGATGAAATTAGAGCAGAAGTAACTTGCCCAGAGCCTCACAGCCAGTAAGTGGCAGCACCAGGATCCAAACCCAAGCTGGTCTGCTTCCACCACCCTTGCTTTTATTTTAGTTAGTCACCACATGATGCTGCCTCACACTTTACCTCAGACGCTCTAATTCTCAGGGGCACCACATCTTTGCCTCAGAAATTACAGCTACTGCATCTCAAGCAAGGAGTTTAT
>NW_011891853.1:3863-5944 GCF_000151845.1 Pteropus vampyrus
CTTAATCTCTGCCCTCCATTGCCTGACACTCCTACTCTCTCCAGCTCCCAACAGTCTAAATCCTTCAAGATGCAGCTCAAATCCCCACCTCAACCAAATGGAAGTTATCTTTAATAATTCTGAATTCTTATTGTCTGAACTCTGAAGAGCTTATTGTCCTTGCTACAGTTGTCCATCACTTTTTCCATTTAATTCAGTCAGCCTTTCTTCAGCACCTTCCGGGTACCAGGCCCTGCCAGACACCCAGCCCACAGCTCCAGTTCCCAAGGAGATAAGGCCAGTGCTGTATCTCCAACCAGGTTGTGAACTCACTGGAGGCTTGTAGAATGGATACCCCACTGTATCCCCCACAACACGGGCAGCCCAGGAGGCCTGTATCAATTATTCATGAATTAATTGGTGAGTTGGACGGTTGATGATCATGCGGAAGGAATGCTGCTTTTCTCCGCCCACATCAGTGCCACTGAGTCCTTGACTGTATCCCGTGACCCTCCTATTCTGTAAATTCGCCCTTTCCTGCTCTTAAGGCATTTCTCTTCCCACTAGAAAAGCAGCTCTGACCAGGTAATTTATCTCTGTGTCCTGCCTTCTTGGGAGAGGAACATGCAGCCCAGCAGGTACCTCATAACAAGCCCATTAAACCTCCATCTCTGCTCTCAGCACGAGCTCCTAGGCACACTGCAATGTTTATCTTCCCTACCAAGGAGCTGCATGGATGACAAGGGTCTACCTCAGTGTGCGGAAAGCAGGAAAAAGACTGTACCTAGAGCCTCGGTTCACCTGAACAACAAGAACTGCACTCAAGGCCACATCTTCCCTCCCAAAGAACAGGGTTATGGCAGAGGTTAATCAAAAACCAAACCCTGATTGTATACCACCATTCCTTCCTCGGATGGCTCCTCTGCCTCTCATACGTGCGTGTGCGTGCACACACACCCCTACACATATCCGTACACCCCCTTCTTCCCTGGCCCCCTGACATGGAAATTCAAAAGAGAACACGGGCAAGCGGAAAAGCCAAGGAAACTACCTTTTATGAGGGGACTGCAGTAGGTGGTCGCTGATCCCCCTGGTGTAATTTGAGAGTATCAGACAAGTCTACTCCTCTGCCACCAGAGCCTGAAAATTATCATTTAGAGTTGTGTTCTGAGATGGTCCAAAAGTCCCCCTTTGAGAAGCAAATATTGGACAGCAGCTCTGGCTTCATGGCACTTAGAAGGGCCCCACACTTGGTTTAATGCTCTGCTGATGCCAACTTGAGATTCTTAATGACTTTTTAAATGAGAGACCCTGCATTTTCATTGTGTGCTGGGCCCTGCAAGTTATATAGCTAGTCTTGTAGATCAGTGGCCAGCAAGATTCTTCAGGAACAAGAAGCAGGACAAGATGAGGGAGGTGCAGGAGGAGGGCTGGCAGGGATGTCCTACTCAGACCACAGCCCTCATCAGCTCAGGGAACCTTCCCGAAGCTGAGCCAAACTGTTCCTTGCCCCTCCCCCACCAGCCTTTTCCAAGTCACCAAAGCCAAGCGATCACTGAACAGAGAGCTTCTAGGTCCCTGTCTCACAGCTCTGGGCTTGCACAAGGAGTGCAATGGTGGCCCGTCCCCACACTTATACATTCCCAACCATCTACAGGCCCTGAGCTTGGCCTCCAGCTGCAAATCTTTTTACCTAGAGTCATAACAAGGTCAATGCTAAGAAAACTGCTGCCTTTTGCTGGGTGCCTTCATCTTGAGAGTCCCCAGTTCTGAGCCACCCCAGAGAGAGCCCACTTAAGGCTCTGTGTTATCCAGAGCCCATCTTGCGAGCCAGAGACTTCACTGTCAACCTCATTCCCAGCAGAAGTCATGCTCCCTCCTCTGGGAAGACCAGCAGTTTATTCAAGCAGGGAGCTGGGCATAGAGTGAGAGTGAGGGCTTCTTTAAGGCAGGAGCCAGGTCTTAGACCCCTTTGCACCCCACGGTCAAGCTCAGGGCCTAACTCAAAGTATGCCCTGGGAAGGAGGAGGAAAGGGGAAAGTGGGGAAAAGAGGGAGACTCTTGTCTTTTAACCGCCTCCAAAACAGCCTGTCAGATTCCGC
>NW_011891853.1:10074-10384 GCF_000151845.1 Pteropus vampyrus
TAGGGGATGAGGCAGGAACACGAGAAAGAGCAATGAAAGCAGCCAGAGCATCTTTCCACCTTAAGCACACACCTCTTCTCCTTGTCTGGTATTTTCTACTACTCTGGAGGTTTTCCTGTATCTGCACCACCACCGCCGCCACCCCCCCCCCAAAAAAGGCAGAAAACAGCATTTTCCTGGGAATTCTAGGGACCAAAGTGGTCTTAACTGGCCAAAGAGTTCCTTCATAGATCTGAGACTGAAAAATAACACATCTCAGTTCCTCTTCACACCAGCTGCTGCTACCCATCAGAGGGCCAAGGGGGACAAT
>NW_011891854.1:0-415 GCF_000151845.1 Pteropus vampyrus
TGGGACCAAGATGGCTTTCTGGGGACCCTCGGCGCGAATGCAGGGCAGCTCCCTGTGCTCAGGACGCCCTGTGGTTTCAAGGGCCTGGCCTTGTATGGGAGAGAAACATCACCGGTGTAAAGGTCAGGTCGCCTCGTTAAGCAAACAGTCACCGTCCACTTAATTCTCTTTTCCAGAGAAGAGTCACGTAGGGTATCGATGAAGCTCCTTCCTCCAAGGGACACAGAGCAACTCACACCAGTGACGTTGACGTTGTCAGCCCTGCACCCCTGGTGGCAGGTCGGCTCTGCCGCATCGTCGTGCCAACTCCTTCCGAGGTCGTGCAGCCTCTTGTCCTACCTGGTTCCGTCTCCTGGCTTCGTTTCTCTCATCCCTTTTTTTTCCATCTGCATGAAATTTACCCTGGGAGCGTCTG
>NW_011891854.1:3435-4876 GCF_000151845.1 Pteropus vampyrus
CTCTGGCATTTAATTCGCCCCAGCTAAGTTCTCACGATCAGTGGGCAGAGGGGTCCGTGTGAGGGAAGAGCCCGCCGTGCAGCTTCACGCGATGGAGCGGCCGCTTCCCGGGCTGGGGGAGCTCTCAGTTGGGGGCACGTCAGCCTGGCCGAGCCGTCCGCAGGGTGAGGCTGTCCCAGGACAGGCCCGCGCACGGGTGAGCAGCTGGAGCCAACGGCTGGTGAGCTGCCTTCCCACCCGGGGGGCCGCGTGCAGGGCAGTAAGTGGGGCTCCTGGCTGGGGTGCAGAGAACCCAGGGCTTGTCTTCAGAAACCCAGGCTCCCGTCCCAGGCGGGTCAGCTCCCCTGTCCTCACGTGTGAACCAAGTGACGTCAAGGGCCTGTCCACGGCTGACACTCTGCCTTCGTGCCCAGCAGACTGTACACAACGTCAGGCAGTGACGAGGTCACGGCATGAAAGACTCAGCGCGCCTGGAAAATGAACGATTGGGGTCCGTTTCGTGTCACAGATGAGGGACTGAGGCCCAGAGAAGTCGAGTCTCGGCCTCCGTTTCAGGCCCCACAGCACTTAGCAGGTCACAGGAGCCGCATGCTCGTCGTGACGCTTCTCAGTCTGAAGCTGCGAAGGACGGGCCTTGTTTTCACGAGGCTCGGATGCCTGGGGCCAGTCGCCTCGTCCGTTTGGTTCGCCCACCGCCCCCGGTGTCTCCCTGCGTTCAGGCGCCGGCCCCCACGCCTTAGTCACGCGGCGGCGTCTGATGGTGAGTCGGCCATGGGAACTCAGCGGAGCGGGACGCTGACGCCGCCGCCGGTCCTCTGTGCTTCCCCGGCTCCCGTCTTCCTGGCGACGTCACCGCCAGAGCCACCGTGGCCCCCGCCCTCGCCGTGTCCCACACCCTCAGGACGCCTGCGGGTCCCCTCCCACATCCCCCGAACCCCACCCTCTGCCCCCTCACACCGGGCCCCACAGCCACAGGACAGGCACCTGTCAAAAGCACTGGACCTGCGCTCAGAGCACGTGAATGTCCACCGGCTCGGTCAGCAAAGGTCTGGGCAGGTGACAACACTCGGGGCGACACGACGGAAGAAACTAAGGTTGAAGACTTGAAAACGCTTCACGTGAGGGATGTGCCGTGATTCCGTCTCCTCCTCGTCCTCGAGGGACTCGTTCTGCCCCTTTTATTTGACATCTGAACCCCCCCCCCCGGCCCCCACGGCGCCGTGACCGTGGCCTTGTCGGCCGTTGGAGCTGCAGGTCCGGGGCGAGGCCCAGCCCGCGTGGACGAACGTGGCATCTTCCTCCGGCCCTGCCTACCTCAGAGCTGCCGTGGAGATCGAAGGAGACGCTTTAAGTGACAATGCTCTGCAAATTCAGAAGGAAAGAGTTCCATAAACGTGTGACGTGACGACTGTTAGCGCTTGTTTATTTACCTGATAACCTT
>NW_011891854.1:5676-6757 GCF_000151845.1 Pteropus vampyrus
CGCCCTCGCCGTGTCCCACACCCTCAGGACGCCTGCGGGTCCCCTCCCACATCCCCTGAACCCCACCCTCTGCCCCCTCACACCGGGCCCCACAGCCACAGGACAGGCACCTGTTGAAAGCACTGGACGTGCGCTCAGAGCACGTGAATGTCCACCGGCTTGGTCAGCAAAGGTCTGGGCAGGTGACAACACTCGGGGCGACACGACGGAAGAAACTAAGGTTGAAGATTTGAAAACGCTTCACGTGAGGGATGTGCCGCGATTCCGTCTCCTCCTCGTCCTCGAGGGACTCGTTCTACCCCTTTTATTTGACATCTGAACCACCCCCCCTCCCCCATGGCGCCGTGACCGTGGCCTTGTCGGCCGTTGGAGCTGCAGGTCCGGGGGCGAGGCCCAGCCCGCGTGGACGAACGTGGCATCTTCCTCCGGCCCTGCCTACCTCAGAGCTGCCGTGGAGATCGAAGGAGACGTTTTAAGTGACAATGCTCTGCAAATTCAGAAGGAAAGAGTTCCATAAACGTGTGACGTGACGACTGTTAGCGCTTGTTTATTTACCTGATAACCTTCCTATGTCATGTGACCTCGGCTCCATTTTCTGCTTCTTAACTAGATCTCTCACTGAGGCTCCAGACCCTTCTGCTGCCGATAAGGAACTTCTGTCCACATCAACGCTTCACAGGAAGCCGAGTAATCAATTAAAAGGCGCGGGGGCGGGGGGCTGGGGCTCCCTCGCCGTCTGCGAAACACATTCGCACACCACGCCTGAGACGCAAACTCGCCTTTACGGAGCATCGCTCTGCCCGTCTCTATCACAGCCTCTCGCTCCAGACCACATCCTCGTCTGAGTCTCATCAGGGACCAGGGTGCGGAAGGGCGTCTGTGAACACACGGGGCGGACGGGGAACCCGGGCAGGGGGAGGGACGGCGCCGCGGGCCCCGAGTCCACCGGATCTGGGCTGGCGGGTTTTCCGCAGTCCTCACTCGGTCGCTAGGTGAGCCTGGGCAAAGGGCATCTCTGAATGTTTTGTTATTAAAGTAGAAAACCCACGTCAGAGACTCGTCCCAAGATGGAAATGAGAAG
>NW_011891855.1:0-618 GCF_000151845.1 Pteropus vampyrus
CCTCCCTCCCTCCCTCCCCTAGCTAGAGGAATAGCTTTGCAATGACAAAGCACCTTTTGGGATTCGGGGTGTTCTTTTTATTTGATATCTTCGATGTCATTGTTTTTTATCACTCATCACAAACTGTCTAAAAGTTCATTTTTGCGCTTTGCCCTGGATCTCGTACGTGGTTGTGAAAGGTGTGCAAAATTATTGTCTAAAAACGGAGCAGTTTATAGGCAGGTACCCAATGACATGTGTCATGGACCCGGGAACCTGCTGTGCCCCTTTAGTCACTTAAAGAATTTATTTACTTGTGTCGCAATTTAATAAAGCCCCTCTCAGTACGAAGCACCCCTGGGATGAGGGAGCTTGTACAAAACCCCCAGGCGCCAGTTGCCTGTGGAGTCACCGTGGCGACTTTCTGGTTGTGCCCAGGAGTGAAGATGCTGAAGAGGCTGCACATGGAGACACTTGTGCCGTGGAAGGGCCCCAGATCCACGTCGGGTTTTGGTGAGTACGGAAGACTCCTTGGGGCCCACCTGGCGACTCACACCTCCACACACAGGCCAGGAGGGATGGAGGGGCCCACGTGATCTGGGGGCTGCTTCCCGGCTTGGCTACCGAGAGCCCGCTACC
>NW_011891855.1:2483-3060 GCF_000151845.1 Pteropus vampyrus
GGAGCCAAGGGGCTTCGGGGAGATCAGTGCAGATGTCTTCCCAAAAGATGGGACAGCAGAACCTCTGTTTGGCCCCTCTCAAGTCCTGGGACTGCCTTTGAAGTTTTCTTTGTGGGTGGGGTTTCCCCTAACCCCCAGGGGCACGTAAGTGCCTTAGTCTTACTCTTAGTTGAGAAAGGGACTTTCTCCTGCAGACTTTGCAGTTCGCCCATCATCCCAAGAAGGGAACACACGCGTGTATCTGTCCGCGTGTTCGTGCGTGTCATCATGCAGACCCGTCAGTTGCCTCCCTCTGTCTGCTTCTTCCTCCTCTCTCTGCTTCCAGACACATCCGAGTGTATTTGCCGCCGCTGGACTCCAGCACACCAGACACTTACTGCTCCAAGGCTGTGGAATTCCAGGCCCCCCTGGTATTTAATGACGTTTTCAGAATCCCTGTGCATTCAAGCATGTTGACATTGAAGTCCCTTCAGTTATATGTGTGTTCAGTGAACCCGCAGCTGCAGGAAGAACTGCTGGTATGGCCTGTGCACGCTCGAGACGTCTCCCCCGTCCGTCCCTGTCTGCCCCCTCCCCC
>NW_011891855.1:5300-5769 GCF_000151845.1 Pteropus vampyrus
GACTCCACTCTGCCAGGATCTAACACAATCAGTTCCCTTTAAATTGTTTTAACGGCTTCATTGAGATACAGTCTACCTGCCACATCATTCAGCCATGTGAAGTGGACAGCGCAGTGCTTCTTAGTCTAGTCACAGAGTTGTGCCACCACCATCACAATCATTTTTCATCAAGCCAAAAAGAAACCCCACGCCCATTAGCAGTCACTCCCATCCCTCCTTCCTTCAGCCCCTGGCAACCACTAATCTCGTTGTCTCTGGATTTGCCTAATCTGGGCATTTCATCTAAATGGAACTGTGCAATGTCCCTTTCCGTTTTACCTGAAGCAGAATGTTGGTGAACCCTTGACTTGGTCCAGACCTGCCTGCCATACACAAACGAATAAGTCAGCTGGCCAGCAAGTGATCTGATCCTTTCCAGAGGCACTTTCATATTGCTTTATGTTTTTCCACGAAGAGCATCATATTTCCA
>NW_011891856.1:0-2575 GCF_000151845.1 Pteropus vampyrus
ATTGCTTTCCTTAACCAATGATACATGATGGTAACGTTTTCACACCAGTAGAAATAAAACTACTGCAGTCTCTAAAACATGACCTCATATTCCATAGTAATTGTGAATGAAACACTGTTTATATATTTACAGAGTTGAATGTGTCTTCTGCTATAAAACTCATCATGGAAAGTGGACCTTTGTATTGTGTACATGTGAATTATCTGGGTCATTTTCAGTCATGAGATTGTTGCACCATCATGATTGTGCGTTATTTTTTCACAAATAAACCAATTTTAATAGATATTTTCTACTTATATAGTGCCTTCTTCAAGAACCTTAGATGCTTTACAGACATTCTAATTAATCCTTATAATAACCCTGTGAGGTATCACTAGTTTTACAAGATAGAGAGACTGAAGCACATTGGTTAAGTGACTTGCCCAAGGTCAGACAGGTAAATTCACTGAAGAGCCAGAACCCAAGCACCTAAGCCTCTCAAATTTCAGTTAAATACTTTGTGAAAGAATCTTTAATGAAAAATAACAAAAAATAAGTTATTAAAAGTAGTATGTTATGAAAATGAGGTCTTTCTACTGCCATCAAAGAAAGAAAAAAACTGTACACTGACAGCTAAGAGGAAACAAGAACCATATATTACACATTTCCTCTTCCTGAAGTCACACAGCTCCCATCTTAGGTTATCTTCTAAAGTTTCCAAGACAGAAGCCATGACCTAAAAGTGAGACAACTTAGAATATTTACTGTTACAAAATCTATGGAAAATTTTATTCCAATATAAAAAATAGCCATCCCAATAAATACGTACAGATAGCAATCAGACACCATTTACAACTTAAGCCCACTTCTCATTTCATTTTTTAAAATTAAATTTATTGGGGTGATATTGGTTAATAAGATTATATGTTTCAAGTGTACAATTCAGTAATGTCAATGTCATATTGCATTGTTCACCACCTAAATTGCCTTCCATCACCAAGTATTTTAACATTTACCATTGTCTCCCTCGTCCCGTTTCCCTCAGATAACCAAAAACTGTTGCCCATGTCCATGACACTGTTTGCCTTGTTCATTTGTTGCTTTCAGTTTTATGTATCACATATAAGTGAAATCATATATGGTTCTCAAATTTTTCAATCTTATTTTGCTTAGCATGATAATCAAGATCCATCCATGTTGTTGCAAATGGCAATATTCAATCTTTTTTTTATGGCCATTGTATATCTTTTCTTAGTCCATTGTGTATATGCAATACATCTTTATCCAATCATCTATCAAAGGACATTTCAGTTGTTTCTATGTCTTGGCCACTGTAAATAATGCTGCTATGAACATCAGGGTGTAAATATCTTTTGAGGTGTTTTTAAATTGAGGATGGAGGGTAAATTCCCAGAAAAGAGATTGCTGAGTCATATAATAATTCTATTCTTAATTTTTTGAAGAACCTCCGTACTGTTTTCCATAGTAGCTGTACCAATTTACATGTCCACCAGCAGTGGAGGGTTCGCTCTGCCCCACAACCTCTCCAACACTTGTTGTCATGCTGATGATGGCCATTCTAAGAGGCACGAAGTGGTGTCTCATTGTGGCTTTTACTTGTATTTTTCTAACAGCTAGTGCAATTGAACATCTTTTCATGTCTGTTGGCCATTTGTATGTCTTCTTGGGAGAAGTGTCTATCAGGTCCTCTGCCCATTTTTTAATTGGACTGTTTTTTTATTGTTGGGTTATATGAGTTCTTTGTATATTTTGGATATTAGCCCCTTATTGGAGGCGTCGTTAGCAAATATCTTCTCCCATTCTGATGGCTGACTCTTGTTGATGTTTTCTTTTGCTCCACATTAGTTTGATATAGTCCCATTCATTTGTTTTTGCATTTACTTTCCTTGCTTTTGAGCTCAAATTCATAAAATCCTCTCTAAATCCAAGGTCTATGAGTTTAATAACTGTTTTCTTCTATGTAGTTTGTTTCAGGTGTTATGGATTTTTATATGTTGATTCAGTATCCTAAAACTTTACTGTTTGTTTCTAATAATTTTTTAGTGGAGTCTTTAGGGATTACTATATAGAAAATCATGTCATTTGCAGATAGTGACAATTTTACCTCATTCCCAATTTGGATGCCTTTTGTTTTGCATATTGCTCAAGTGAGGAATTCCAACACTATATTGACCAGTGGTGATAAAAGACAGCCTTGCCATGTTCCAGATCTTAGAGGGAAGCTTTTTACTTTTTCACCATTAAGTATGTAAGCTGCTTGTTTGTTGTATATGGCCTTTATGTTGAGGTACTTTCCTTCTATACACATTTAAGTGTTTTAATCATAAATGGATGGTATATCTTGTCAAATGCTTTTCTGTATCTATTAACATGATCATACAGTTTTTATCCTTCATGTTTATGTGGTGTACCACATTAATCAATTTGCATGTTAAACCATCCTTGTGCCCCTAGAATGAAGCCAACTTGACCATGATGTATAATCTTTTTAAATGCATTGTTGTATTAGATTTGCCAGCATTTCATTTAGGATTTTTGCATCTGTAGTCATCAGAGATATTGATCTATAGTTTCC
>NW_011891856.1:4320-4639 GCF_000151845.1 Pteropus vampyrus
GTTCTTTCTATAGATTTAGGAAGTTCTCGTCAACTGTTTGAATAGGCTCTCTGTTCCCTTCCCCCTCTTCGTTCTGGTATGTCTATTATTCTTACATTGTTCCTTTTCTGATGGTGTCAGATCTAGTATTTTTTTTTTCATTCTCAAGCCTCACTTCTATCTGCATCATTTCCAGATTTGTCCTTGATATCACTCTTTCTTTCATCTTGTCAGCTGTATTTCCTACACTATTTCATTCTTCATGTTATTGCACTTGTCAGCTCAATATTTGTGGGCAAGGGAAATAATAAATTGGACTACATCAAACTACATATATATA
>NW_011891856.1:4689-6902 GCF_000151845.1 Pteropus vampyrus
TCCATTCTCCTTTGCAGATTCAGACCTTTAATCCCTCCCCTTGTTTTTGCTCTCAAATTATCTAGTGAGTTTGAGGTGCTGTATCTATTGTCTTTTAAAAATGTTTTACGGACTCTAACCATTATGTAATATTTTTATGTTCATAGTTTTAGTGCGTCTTGGAGAAGACTTTCTTGGATTGAAATAATTAGGTGTTCTGTTTGCCTCTTGGACTCAAGGACTCAGTTCTTTCTATAGATTTAGGAAGTTCTCGTCAACTATTTGTTTGAATAGGCTCTCTGTTCCCTTCCCCCTCTTCGTTCTGGTATATCTATTACTCTTACATTGTTCCTTTTCTGATGGTGTCAGATCTAGTATTTTTTTTTCATTCTCAAGCCTCACTTCTATCTGCATCATTTCCAGATTTGTCCTTGATATCACTCTTTCCTTCATCTTGTCAGCTGTATTTCCTACACTATTTCATTCTTCATATTATTGCACTTATCAGCTCAATATTTGTGGGCAAGGGAAATAAGTTGGACTACATCAAACTACATATATATATATAGTAGATGGGTTTGAATGTCTTTTATCCATTTTGAGTTTATTCTTGTATATGGTGTAAAAAGGTGGTTGTTTCTTTTTTGCATGTATCTGTCCAGCTTTCCCAACAGCATTTATTAAATAGACTGTCTCTATGCCACTGCATACTGTTGCCTCCTTTATTATAGGTTAAATGACCATATGAGCGTGGGTTTATTTCTGGACTCTATTCTGTTCCATTGATTGATGTGTCTGTTTTTACACCAGTACCATGCTGTTTCGATTACTATAGCCTTGTAGTATAAAGTAACATGATACCTCCAACTTTGTTCTTCTTTCTCAAGAATGCTGTGGCTATTCGGGGTCTTTTCTGGTTACATATATATCTTTGGATTATTTGTTCTAGTTCTAAGAAAAATACTATTGGCACTTTGATATGAATTGCACTGAGTCTATAGATAGCTTTGGATAGTATGAACATTTTAATGACATTAATTCTTCTCATTCATGAACACAGTATATTCTTACATTTATTTGTCTTCTTCATTTTCTATCTACAATGTCTTTATAAATTTCTGAGTTTACCTCCTTGGTTAAACTTATTCATAGGTATTTAAAAGGCATCCAAATTGGAAAAGAATTAAAACTGTCATTATTTGCAGATGACATACTATGTAGAGAGAACTCCAGAAATTCAACAAAAGAACTATTAGAACTTACAACTGATTTTGGTCAAGTAGTTGTATACAAAATTAATGTTCAGAAGTTAGTTGCATTTTTATACACCAATAATGATCAGAAAGAGAAATTAAACATAGTCCCATTTACAATGGCATAAAAAATAAAGTACTTTGAAATTACCAATTTGAAGCAACTACTTTTCCTTCTGAAGATATATATACAAAAATATACACTCACTCCTTCCTCCTAAGTTGTATAGTTAGCTTAATACATTCACGTATTGCATTCAGTGTATAGCGAAACAATGAAAATCTGTCATTGAAGCTCAGAAAAAGTTCAAAGAAAAATATAGGGTAAAATGTTATAGTGATTCAGAATTCGAAAAGGATAGCTCCTAATTTTTCTCATTATGACTGTTAGATGAGCATTTGTTAAACAGAGCACCCTAATACTGAATCATGAGCAGCAGTTAGACAAGACCCCAAGAGAAATTGAAATAGACAAGTTTATAACTCACAGGCCCTGAAAAAATACACAGCATGCTTCACGGGGCTACATGGGGAGGCCAAGGCAGGATGCAGGCAGAGTGGCACGACCCAGGGTACATGCTTTTATTAGGATCATTGGGAGGAGTCCCTTGGAGTTCACGAGTTAACTAAATTCAGATGGGTTAATTCAAACCATAATAAAGAAAGTTTTGGTAACGCCTGCAGAGATATTACTTAAGTGGCATACAAGGTGAAACCATGAGAGGCAAGGGAGACTTACCCACAGGGACCGCTAGAGGTCATATAAGGAACTTATATTTACGTTTGACTCTGTGAGCTGATGTCTAGTCTATGTGCTAGCAGTGGGGCTAATGTCAGTTCAAGCCTCCTTAGCTACACAAAATGAATGCCAAGGCAACAATATCATGGAGTAGTTTAGCTAAACTCTCAACAATACTCTTGTAATATCTTTACTGTAACCATCACAATATTCCTGTAGTTACAGTAAGGAGGAAAAATCAT
>NW_011891857.1:0-1137 GCF_000151845.1 Pteropus vampyrus
AAGAGGGACCAATTTAATAATCGCGACTCTCAGGCAGAGCTACACGAAGAGGAAGTAAAGAGTGGAACGAGACACGTGGACGGTCAAGGGCTTGTCCTGCCTTTCCCAGGTCACGCGGGCGTCGTGGGTGGCACCCCGGCTTTGGCGGGCACGGCTGCAGCTCACGACGATCGCAGCTCACGACGATCGCTTTATCGGCTCCGCGTGTGCAGAATGTTACGGTCGGACCTTTTCAGTATATGCTTTTGAATTTTGGAATAATTTCGTAGTCGCCGAACATCGGCAAAGGTGGCACCGATCATCCCTGCAGACCCCTTACCCAGACTCCTCTGCGGTTGCCAACGTGGGCGCCCTGTTGTGAGCCGAACCCCAGACCTCGTTCAGAGGGCACGGGCTTCCCACTGGCTTTTCCCACCGGTTTCCCTTCTTCTGCCCCCAGAGCCAGTCCTGAGGCCACATGACCTGGAGTCGTCATTCTCCACGGTCTCCTCTGGGCTGTGATGGTTTCTCAGTCTTTTCCTTTTTTTTTTTTCTCATGACCTTGAGAGTTTTGAGGACTGGTCAAGGGGTTTGTAGACTGTCTCTCTGTTTGGGCTTCTCTGGACGAGACCGGCGTTAAGGATTTGGGCGAGGATATGACAGAGTGAAGTGCCCCTCATATTCCATCATGTTATCCACATGACTTGTCACCGATGAAGTTAACCTGGTCACCAAAATCTGAGTTTTACCTGTCTGTTTTCCATTTTCAAGGCAGGGGCATACCTGGGGGCAATGCTTTTGGGGGGCAGGAGGGTCTCAGAATTGAGCTAAACAGCACGTTCATGAAGAGGGTGGGGACAGCAGCTCCGAGGCGAGGGAGCCACTGTCAGCAGTTAGACAGCTGGACAAGAACATGAAGTAACCATTTTCCAACACTGGACAAAGGCGGACACTTATGTCATCCTCGAAAACCCGAAAAACCCAAATGTCTTTCAGTGTGTGAATGGGTAACTGAATAGTGATGGATTCATACAACGGAATACTCCTTGGCCGCGGAAAAGATTAAACTACCAGTACGTAAACAGCATGGACGGACCTCAGAATATCACTCTGAGTGAGAGAAAGTAGACTCCAAGGAGCTCGTCATGTCCGATGCCA
>NW_011891857.1:2934-3265 GCF_000151845.1 Pteropus vampyrus
AATTATAATCGACATTCGATTTTATTTTATACTGGTTTCAGGTATACAGCATAGTGGTTAGACACTTACATAATTGAACGAATACCAAATGATCTTGCTTATATGTGGGATCTAGAGAACAAAACAAAACAGACTCATAGACACAGAGAACAAACTGATGGTGGCCAGATGCAAGGGAGGTTAGGGGGCCGGGTGAAAAGGGGGAAGAGATTAAAAAGTACAAATCGGTAGTTACAAAATAGTCATGGAAATGTGGAACACTGAATAAACTAATTTTTAAAAAGCCCTCCATATTTGTGTGGTTTTTGTTCCAAAGAAGCCTGATTTTGAG
>NW_011891857.1:6695-6996 GCF_000151845.1 Pteropus vampyrus
CCCTGCAGCCCTGTGGGGGATCAGGACATCAGATGGCTGTGGGGCCAATTGCACTTGAATTTTATTGTAGAGAAGTCAGCCAGACGGTGTCTTCGTCAGCCTCACTGGCAGCTGGGGAGACGATGCTAGTTGAGGAACTAGTTGGGGTGAAAAGCCCCAGGGAGCAAAGCAGGGCCTTCAGGGAGAGCCTCTGACAACCCGGCACCGTGGCCGTCAGGAACCAGTTTGGGGAGGATGCTCTCGCGACTCCTGTCCAGGTTTAATGACTTGGCAGGAGGGCACTGGGAAGAGAGGGAGAGCG
>NW_011891858.1:0-2740 GCF_000151845.1 Pteropus vampyrus
CCACAAGTCATCTTGGCCTGAATCACAGAGTCTGGAAGGAGAGAGAGGAAGGGGCACAGGAGTGAAAGCTCCATCCAGGAAGGCGAGCGGCAGGAAGGGCTGGCGGCATCAGCGTAATCACGGGGGCTGTTTTTCTGTCTTATCAATGGCAGCGGCAAGGGAAAACAATATCCCTGACTTAATTTTACTTCATGAGCCAACAGGAAAACCCCCCGAGTGTGAGTCTGTGATGCGTTGGCCAATTTGGGTGGGCCTGGAATCCTTTCCCAGCCCTGAAATTTTATGTTCTTCCTGCCTCTGCTTTCCATCTTCCAGCATGCTGATTACACAGCTCTGAGTCTCAGCTTCTCCTTCTCTGAAATGGCCTAATGTTCCAGGTCCTGGAAACTTTGGAGGGAGCGGCTGCCTGTCTCTAAGCATGAAGACCACAGCAGAAACAAGGCCAGCCTTCTGGCTCCTTGGCTTTAGGTGTCTTGCATGGACACCACCCATTCTCCACGTCGCCTTCACTTCAAGAGCTATGTAGGTGCTGAACATATCACCTACCTTTAGCGGATTTGAAAACTGAGGTCCAGGGAGGTCAGGGAGTCTGCCATAGTGTCAAGAGAAGTAACTGCACATACATTTGATAAAATGAAAAAGTCTGAAATCAAGTGTTAGGGAGAGTGTGGACCCACAGGACCTCTTATGCTAGAAAATATTTAGAGGTATCTTGTAAAAGTGAACAATTATGTATCCTACAATGCAGCAAACGCATATATTCAAGAGATACTCTTGCAAATGTATGTGAGGAAGAGTCCTAGTTTCACTGCTGCAGAACCATCAAGAGGAGAGTGGCCGGATAAACTGTGCTATAGTCACAATGGAATAGAACACAGCTATCTAAATGAATGAATTATAGTGGCATACCTCAATATGATTAAAATTTATCAGTGCTATGTTAAGTGAAATAATCAAGTCACACAGATGTCAAACAGCATGATACTCTTTTAATAAAGTTAAACAACAAATCGAAGATATATACTTTTAGAATACATATACATCTAAGAAAAAACTATAAATAGGAAAGCAAGGGAAAGATTCCATATGGTGATTATCTTTGGTTGGAGGAGCCTGGGGATTTGCTAAGGGTAGACCTCATAGGTGGATATTCTATTGTCAAATTTCAAGATTTTATGTTAGCTGGTTTGTTCACAGGGACTTACTAAATTAATAAACAAACAATTAAATAAACAGTAATATTATGAAGCTGAGGTTATGGCTAATGGTCTTCCGTGAGCCTGGAAGGAGAAGGCTGGCACTGGAAATCAGAAGACTTGGCTGTTGCCACTAAATCAACAAATCGAAATCACAGAACCAGAGGAACAAAACAAAATCGCAGAACCACAAGCCATGTGATTTTCCTGTTCTAGGTGTCAGTTTTCATGTAAGTAAAATGAGGTTTTTGAACCAGGTCATCTTTGAGTCCTTCTATTAGTTGAGCTAGAGCAGGCTCTGCTGCTGTGACAAATAGCCCCAATCTCACTGGCTGATCACTAGAAGGTTTGTTTCTAGCTCCCCGTGCTGTCTGAGAGGTCCTCCTGTCAGCTTTCCTGAAATGCTGACTTAGGGGTCTGGACTCTGCTGTCTTGGATTCTTCACTTCTCTCCCACCCTCTGCCAGAATGGTGATGCTGGGTGGAAAGAGGTTAAGGAGAAAGGACTGACCATTTTATAAATATCATAATATTGTGCGAACACCCTCTAGTTGAGAATAAAAGAGAAAATATCTAATGAGTGTGTGTGAGAGTGAATGTGGGAACTGTGATGACAAAAAGCCTCTTTGATAAAGTAATTTTTTCACCTGGGTCTTGAATGGTGAGAGGAAACTGCCAGGAAAACTAAAAAAAGAGACTCTTCCTGGTGGGGAAGAGCATGTGCAAGGCACGGAGGCAAGGAAGGCCTTGCTTGAGTGGGAAAAGTCCTGTTGTTTCATTGTGTTAGAGGGTAGGTTACCCATGTGGTGTCAGGGGTTGAGGGTAGGTCATATCTGCAGTTAGGGTAGAAAGGTGGTCAGGAGTCATGGTCAAAAGGGCCTTGAATGTCATGCCCAGTAGATGTTTGGACTTTATCCAGTGGGCAGCCATAGAAAGATTCTAAGTAGGCAAGGAAGGCCAAAGAGTAACTTGAGGGGCAGTTTCAGTTTCAACACCTCCCAAAGTTTCCATTAGCAAGCTTCTCTTCCATTCTTGGATGTGGATAAGACTTTTACCAGTACGATGTTGGGAGCTCTGTGCAGTCAACTTTGGGGTGAATGCCTTAACCCTTATCTACCAAACACATGCCCCATGAGCCTAAATACATAGATATTCTAGAGCCACTCTCCCTTGTCCCTCACAAGAGGAAATGCGCACATTTGACCACTGGTCCTAAGTGATCAGACATTTTTCCAGCACTGAAGGTCTGGGGTCTCTTCACAGGTTGAGGCTATTGATAGAATGTATATGGCTTGTTTTCTAAAGAAAAGTAGATACGAAATTGGAAGGAGAGGAGAAAAGTCATTGCTGCCTATAGTTCCTTTGTGAGGAAGAGCCCATCTCTGCCCTGCCACTTTTCTGAGGGCCGTGGAACGGGAGATCTGCTAAGCTTACTCCTATGACTTGTAGGAATCAGAAGTCCAGGGGCTTCTGCCAGTTTGCCTCAGGCCACGCACAAAGGCCTAGGCAGAGAACCCTGGGCTTCTGACACCCCCTCATGCCTCT
>NW_011891858.1:11248-13872 GCF_000151845.1 Pteropus vampyrus
CATCTTCCCCAGCTAGATAAACACACAGGTTGCCAGGACCTCCCAGCCCCTTTCGAGGGGTCTCCATAGCCTTCCTAGATACCACTGCTTTCTCCCTTCAGCTGGACTCCTCCTCTCCCCTACTCCCACTTACTCCTGCCTCATTTGTGAGAGGCACACACCCTTCTGTGGCCTTCACTCACTCCCCTCCGGCAGCTCTCTGCAAAAGTTCAGGGGGAAGGGGTGGGGGAGAGGACACACATGAGGGTCATTTTCCTTCTAGACCTGGGCCATCAGTTAGTTTTAGGAGAGTCACAGGTTTGGGGGAAAGGCTTGTGTAGAAGGTGAAGGGGGAGACAGAGGGTTGCCTTTTCTGGCCCCATCATGTGTTCAACTGCCGTTATTGGAGAGACACAGACATATGAAATGCTGGTTAGAGGTGGGCCAACACTAGGCGAGCAGAAGGACTGGTTGACCTGTGTTGATCTGGTTAGGCATAGTTGAAGGAGAGGCGTGTGGAGAGGCAGCCTTTGGTGCCAGGCGAAAGAATTTGTATGCCAAAGCTCTTTGTAAACTGTAAAGCACTCTCTCCACATGAGGAATTGTTTCTGGCTGGGAATTTTTCTTTCTTGTAAGAGACTTTGCTGCCTCTTCAGGGAACTGGCTTTACCAGTGACTTTGGGGGACAGTTTGTGGGGTGTTGCTTCAGCGCACAGTCTTTTCAGTTGTTTGTTCTCTTACCAAACATTTGTTGAGCTCCGTGTGGGCCCCTGGAGATTCAGTCACTGGCTCGTGGGGGCCCAGATTAGAAGACAGACAGGACGCTACAGTGTGAATGGAGGGTGATTTCATTGGGGTCCTGTGGAAGCCTTAAGGGAGGAGGGTGACTGTGATCCACAGGTCATGTGGGGGTCCCTAATCAGTTCCTGCTAGCCTCCCTCTGCCCCCAACCTATGGTGGCCTTGTTCCCAACAAGTGGGTCTCTGCTAAGAGGGCCTCAGAGTCCCCTGTGGGAGGAGAAAATCGTGCCTTGTCTTGGAAATTTCCAGCATCCAGTATTCCAGCTGAGTCTCAGTGAAACTGCTTCCTGTCTCTTCACTTTTGCTTGCCTTAGTTTCTCCATGAAGAGGCACATTCCTTTACTGCAGCCACTGTAGAAGGAGCTGATCAAGGTTATCTACAGCCATGGTGGAAAAAAGTCTCTCATAATCTGACTTTGGGGGAACGCCCTGTCTCTGGGCCTCCGTTTACCTGTCTGTTAAATGTAGTCTCTACGCTCCTTGAGGGTGATGTGCATGGGATTTGAGAGCTGTACAAACAGGAGAGGATGTGTCTACAGACAGGCTGGGTTAGGGGAGGTAATGGACTTCTCCTGTGCTCCCAGGCCAGTGGCTTCCTTGGAGGGGTTGGAAGGCTGTGCCTGCTGACTTCTGGAAGGCTCTCTTGGCTTCAGGCTCACTCAGTCTCACCCCCCACCCCACCCACTTCTCCTCTTAAACCCTTTTAGAGCCCCAGCTGTGCTCCTGGGGACAGGCCTTTCATGCATCTAGGACTTAGCCAGTGACCTAATGTGGCTTCCAAACAGCAACTGGCTGAAAAGGCAAGAAAAAAAATACCCCTTACCTGAATGCCACCAAGGGGCTGTTTGGAACGGAAGCAAGTCGTGTGTGGGCCAGAGGAGACTCTACGAAGGGACCCAGGGACTCAGGCATGTCGCCATTCTGTGCAAGGCCTGGCAGGCCCGGTGGCAGTGCCTGCGGATGTGACTTGCATGCTGACCGCTGACCGCGGCCTGTCTGCACCAGTCCCTGTGCCAAGAGCCCACCCCCTCCCGCACCAACCCCAGGCTGCTCCCACCACAATAGCAAAACACCATGAATGCAGCTGGGATTTGGGCGAGGGGGCGGTATTGAGGACATGGGGGCACAGAAGCCCATTGTGCCAGTGGAACCTCAGCTCTCAAGCTGAAGATAAGCCAAGAGTTCTGAGTTGAACACTGCTCCTGGAAGCAGAGAGAGGGAGGGAGGGAGGGAGGGAGAGAGAGAGAGAGAGAGAGATGGCAGAGTTCATGTGCAAGTGCAGGAGCAAGCATCAGGAGGTGACTTGGATGCTTGTGGGGGCTCTCAGCTTCTCAGATTATGGTACAGGTGCCAGGCTAAAGCAGGCACAGGTACTCTGTGCAGTTTTTTTTTAAAGACCTCTGGGACTAGAAACTGGACCTTGTGAACCCTGTTTCAACCCCTGATCTGTGGCAACAACAATATGTCTTTGGAGAGAGACTCCTGAGGCTCTTGGCTGAGTACCATCAGTCTCTCCAGGTACTCAAGGAAGGCAGCCCTTAGAGGGAATTGGGGTTGGGATGCATGGGGTCTTCCCTGCCAAGTTTTGTTTGGAATTTAGATTCACAGCAGTATGTGTACCGTGGGACTCCTCTTCCAGAAAAGTGGAGTTACCACCTTGTTGAGCATTAGCTCTTGCGCCCCTCAGAGGGATGCTCGGAACCCCTCCTCAAGGGGACATGTGGCTGTCTCACTCCAGGTCAGATGCTCAGGGCAGCCATTTTCTTTCCCTCTTCCTCAAGGGACAGACGTGGCTCGAAGATGTGGCCTTACAGTCAAGTGATGCTTTGTGGGGGTTGAGAGAAG
>NW_011891859.1:0-1091 GCF_000151845.1 Pteropus vampyrus
GCGCACGCGCAGAGGCCCTGAACTTGGTTCCAGTTGTGCTGAGTCGTGGCCTAGATGCAGATGTGCAGCCCTTCAAGCCTTAAGTAAGCCTTTAAGTAAGTCTCTGACCACAGACATACTGTTCACGCCACCGTGAAAAATGCCTCACGGACGCTGTCTGGACCCCTCTCTCTGGCCCGAGGCTGCTTCTTAGCAGTCTCGCCATTGGACTCAGCACACAACACAGTACGGGCGACGGCTCTTGGGGGACGAGCAGAGATACCGCCTCAGTGACGGTGCGCCCAGGTGCACCCAGATGGGCTGGCACTGCCCACTGCGTCTCTGGGGGTGGCTGGCTGTGCATGTCCTCGCGGGCCACCGTCCCCAGCACGGAAAGGCGCCCGCAGGGAGCAGCCGGGCAGAAAGGGGACATGAGCGTGGACAGTGCAGGTGGCATGGCCCTCTTGACGGCCACGGCTGCGTGTGTCCACCGGAAACCACCCCAGTCAGAAGTCTGAGTCTGAGGGTGCCACCCGTGCGTGGTTCTGACGGGCTGTGGCTCGTGCACCCAGCGCCAACGTGGGAAGGCCACCTGTGTGCTCGGCACACAAACGTTGATGGTGTTTGCCGAGGCATGCGTGTTGTGTGCCCTTCTGGATGGTCACACATCTTCTGGTCAGACAGTCACCTTTGCTGGGTCTGCCCGTTGGGGCTCTGGGGGTGGCGGCCAAGACCAAGGTCTGGCCCAGCACCCTTCTCTCTCAGGCACCTTTCACCAAGGCCCCCGCTTCCAGTGGACCCATATTTCAGGGGTGAGGCTGAATGGACGCATGGACGGCAGCCTGTCCAGAGCCTTCTGTGACGGGGCTTTTGGCCGGTCAGCCTGGGCGTGAGTGACAACAGTGCCAGGAGCTTCACCTTCGTCACGTTAGGACATTTAACGATGGACTCCGAGGACCTTAGGGGTCACGGTGGGCACCGCCACTGCGCCTGCGTGTGTTAGGCTCGGCGCCGAGCATTCTGCTCGCATGCGAAGTCAGCGAACCACAACGGGAGTCGACAAATAAACCTCGAGGAGGTATTAATACACTAAAAGGAAGTTTTGGATCAAA
>NW_011891859.1:2121-2431 GCF_000151845.1 Pteropus vampyrus
GTGGACCCATATTTCAGGGGTGAGGCTGAATGGACGCATGGACGGCAGCCTGTCCAGAGCCTTCTGTGACGGGGCTTTTGGCCGGTCAGCCTGGGGCCCTGTGGTGGTGGCGTGAGTGACAACAGTGCCAGGAGCTTCACCTTCGTCACGTTAGGACATTTAACGATGGACTCTGAGGACCTTAGGGGTCACGGTGGGCACCGCCACTGCGCCTACGTGTGTTAGGCTCGGCGCCGAGCATTCTGCTCGCATGCGAAGTCAGCGAACCACAACGGGAGTCGACAAATAAACCTCGAGGAGGTATTAATAC
>NW_011891859.1:4075-5523 GCF_000151845.1 Pteropus vampyrus
CCATCGCTTCCCCAACGAGCGTCTCGGCCGCCGCCGGTGTCCACGGCAGGAGTCCTCTGAGTGGGCGGGGGTGCAGCAAGGACAGCGAGATGAGCGAAGTGAAAGAGGCAGGTGGCTCTCGAGGCTCTGTCCTGTATTCTCGGATGCCGTCTTTTCTAATTTGGAGGGTAAAATCTTTTTTTAATGGATCGATGGGCATTTGTGGTTTAAATGCAGTCATTTCTCGCTCCTTCCTAAAGTCCTATGTGTGTTTTCCAGATTAGCACCATGTGCATGTGCGTGCGTGCGTGAGTGTGCGCATGTGCCTGTGCACGGGGGAGGCGGGGGGAGGGGAGGGGTAGGACGCCTTAGGCCAGCGATTGGATCTGGACTTGGGACCACAGGCCCATCATGGGACCCCCGACTTTAGAGCCACCACTGGAGCTGGCTGCTGGGTCTTGGCAGCGTGGGCCCAGCCTTGGGGACCCAGTCGGCTGGCCAGGCCACCGCTTTCCTGCATCTCCACTGCACGAAGGGGGCTGAGACAGTGGCGGCTCCTGGCAGGAGGACATGCGTTCGCGTCTGTAGCTGGTCTGGCACGCGGTGAGTGCAGCACGCGTGCCCGTGTGTGCCGTGGGAGTGGGGACCTGCTGCTGTGCCCCGGAGTTCACTCTGGCATCTGAAGGTGAGATCTGGGGTCTCCTGGGGCCTGCTGACCCAGCTTCCTTCCCGCCCCCGCTCCGCCCCGGCGGCATTAGTCAGGGGCTCCTGGTAAATAAATGCTTGGGGCTTGAGCTCTGACGCTGTCTGCGGTAAGCCACGCCCCCTGCCGCCGTGGAAACCATTTCTCCAGAATTTCAAGAAACACCCTCCAGTTCTTGCTTGACCTTTTTATTTTCTAGGAGCAACTTCTGACGACCCTGGGGTCTGTATGTGGTACGAGTTTCTCAGACTGCCCTTAGGCCACGCTGCCCGCTTCTGCGCAGTGACCCACGCGTTCCCTCTCGTTCCTGCCCACGGGCTTACGAGGTTTATGTGGAAGGGCCACCTGCTCCCACAGGGGCCCTGGAGAGCGAGGTCCCCACAGCCCCGCAGCACCCACGGCCGGCACAAGGGCGTGCGAGGGCTGTACGCGGGTGACGTGAGCACGGGGTGAGTGCCGATGAACTGGGGTGCCCGCTCTCTCCTGTACCCCGATGGAAGGTTCTGGCTTAGCAAGACCAGCGGTTCCAGGCTGGATTTCAAGGCCGCTGTCTTGTTAAGTGAGCACAGTGACAGGATTGCACGGGCGACGTCCACCCCGGGAGTCCGCTGAGCGCTCCCTGAGTGCCAGGCACACTGTCGAGGATGGTGGCCCTTCTGAGCTGGCCCAGCAGCTTACCCGGCGTCATCCCAGTGGTATGTGGTGTTTCCGTCAGCACCTGGGCTGGGGCTACAGCGGCGTGTGTGGGTGTCCTATTCGTGAATGT
>NW_011891860.1:0-317 GCF_000151845.1 Pteropus vampyrus
CCGGCTTCAACTTACTGTGGCGGAATTGTGCTGCCACATGGCAGATGCTCTGTGGGTGTTTATTGGATGTAAAAAGGAGTGAGAGAAAAAAAAAAGAGAGGAAAAAAAGAAACAAATGCATTCTTTTCATGCTTTCTGTGAAAAAAAAAAAAGCCAAAATTAAGCAAGAATTTTTTTTAATTAAGAGAAACTAAGTGTAATCCTGGCTCTTTGAGAAGACACGTCTCTACAGGCTTTTGCATGCTACGGTTTTATAATTCCTAAATTAGTACTGGCGAAATCAGAATTTACATCGTCCCCCGATTAATCATGAAACA
>NW_011891860.1:3962-4342 GCF_000151845.1 Pteropus vampyrus
TTTCTCCTCGTCGCTGTCACCAGCCGCGGCTCCGGCGTTTGTACACACAGCCCCCTTTCCTGGACAGCTCTACTTACCTTGTTTATTTGGAGAACACCTACTAATTCTTCGCAGTTCATCCCAACGTTACGTCCTCTGTGAAGCCCTCCTGGGTCACACCAGTTCCCCAGACCCAGGCCAGCTTGGGCCTTCCTCCCCTGTGCCTCCCAGGGAGGCTCCCTGCATCCTTCCATGGCGGTGCCCCCCGTCCGGAGGGCCGGGCCTCCTCCCACCCCTTTGGTTACTGTTCCAGCAAACTCTAAATCCCCACTCTGAGTTCACTGCCCAGGGAAGCCAGCCGGGACTTGTGCACCCCCAGTGGACAGAATCGTCCTCTGCGA
>NW_011891860.1:6707-8090 GCF_000151845.1 Pteropus vampyrus
ACAGGGTTGTCATCACTTTCGGCCAAGCGTGTGGCTTTGGGCCTGAGCACGGGGCAGTGGGGAGAGAGGACACCTGCCCACACAGCCCCAAATGCTGAATCAACGTTAGCCAGAGACAGCCCTGAGGTGAGGCAGCTGAGTCACAAAATGAAGCGTGAGGCGGGGGCGTCGCGAGGAAGCTCCCGCAGGCATGATGGATGAGAGCGGCAGGCAGCCCCGCAGCGCCACGGTGCAGTGACTTTGGATTCATCCCGAGTGCTGAGCCTCCTGGCCAGAAGTTCTGGCTGCGGGGGGTGCAGCCCTGCAGTAGGCTCGGCTTCAGGGCTGCTCTCGGCCTCGGGCAAAACATTTCCACAGGCTTAGTGTTCCCAGGAGCAGTGGGAGGCAGCCGTGCTCACAGGCAGAGGATGACAGCCTCATCAGCCAGCTCAGAATGTCAGCTCAGGACAGGCACCGACCGAAGCTGGAACAGTCCTATTGCTTTTCCTTAAAGTTTTTTTTTTTTTTTAATTAAAAAAATTTTTTTGAGATAATTGTAGATTTACATGCAGTTGTAAAAAATAATTCAGAGAGATTCCATGTACCCTTTACCTAGTTTTCCCCTATTATAATATCTTGCACAACTACAGTGCGCCATCACAGCCAGGATATCGATGTTGGTACGATCCCTGACCTTCAGATCGCCTCCATCTGACGTCCCCTCGTGTGTGTGTGTGTGTTTAGTTCCGTGTGAGTTCAGCACCTGCGTGGGCCGTGTACCCACCGCCACCGTGAAGATCAGAGCAGTCCCCTCACCACGAGAGTCCCGCCCCCCCCCATTCTGTTCTCCATTTATATAATTCTGTCACTTCCAAAGTATAATGTAAATGGGATCTTATACTATAAGCTTCTGAGTTTGGCTGTTTTTTACTCAGCATATTCACTGGAGAGTCAATAAGGTTGTGTATATTAATAGCTCCTTTCTTTGTATTCCTGAGGAGCATTCCACGGTATGGCTGGACCCCATTTTGCACACCCCTTCCTTCATTCAAAGTATCAGACTTGTTTCTAGTTTGGGGCTATTATGAAGAAACCCGTTAAACATTCATGTATGGGATTTCGTGAGCATGCGTCTGTAGTTCTGCAGGTTGAATGTTTAGGAGTGCAAGTACTGTGGTGATGGGGACTACGTCTTTGTTAATACCAGATTTATGTCCAGGACCTATCTTAATGACCAACACATAATCAATAATCAATACTCAACAAATATTTGCTCGATAAAGGAATAGACGGACTCTCAGTAAATTTTAGAGATCCGGTTTGGGCTTCATCTCCTCCAGAAAGCCTTTGCTCATCCCAGGAAATACCTGCTTTCTCTCTTGGATGTGGATACTGTATAACATT
>NW_011891861.1:0-816 GCF_000151845.1 Pteropus vampyrus
GAGACCAAAAAGGAAAAGAGTGAAAACAGGAAAAAAAAAAAAAAAAAAAAGGGAAAAAAGAGAAAGAAAATCAAACGCCAGATGATCTTGGAACGACGGGAAAACTGGCCCATCTCCAGATTCACCAAGGAAAAGACACAGATGACCAGTTTCGGGAATGAAAGAAAGGGCACATCGCCACAGGCCCTTCAGATGCTGAGAGGGGAGGGGACGTGGCAGACACGCAAACGCCACGACGTAGGTGAAACGGAGTGATGTCTTGAAAAGCACGAACCCCCAAAACTCACGAGCAGAAACTGAGAACCTGACCAGCCCTGTATCTACCAAAAGAATTCACTTCATGGTGAAAAATGCTCCAGCAGTGAAAATGCTAAGCCAGGCTTACTGCGGTGGATTCTACTACCAAACCTTTAAGAATTAACACCGATCCTAGAGATCCACCCTGGAAAATGGAACGGGAGGGACAGCTCCCAACTCATCTTTGAGACCAGCATCAGAATGACACCAAAGCCAGACAGAAACAGCGCAGGAAAAATTGACTTCTGCACCCTCCCCACCACAAAGGAAGAGACAGGAGAAAACCCGAACCCCCATCCCCGCGGCCCCGCTGCCCACCCAGCCGCCAAGCCCAACCCCCCTCGCTCCCCACAGCCGGGAACCAAGGCCTGTCCCTTCTGCCTCCCGAACGCTCCTTGAAGCAGCCTGCTGTCCATCCAGCCTCGGCCACACCGCCCTGTCGGCTGCAGAAGCCCCTGGGGCGGCCTCTCCCCGACTCCTGCCCCCACTAAAAGGCCGTGGTCTGACCACCTCTAAATG
>NW_011891861.1:2608-3774 GCF_000151845.1 Pteropus vampyrus
CTAAAACAGGAGAGCAAACTAAGTCCAAAGCAAACAACAGGAAAGAGTGAAAACGAGACCAAAAAGGAAAAGAGTGAAAACAGGAAAAAAAAAAAAAAGGAAAAAAGAGAAAATCAAACGCCGGATCTTGGAACGACGGGACAACTGGCCCATCTCCAGATTCACCAAGGAAAAGACACAGATGACCAGTTTCGGGAATGAAAGGAAGGGCACATCGCCACAGGCCCTTCAGACGCTGAGAGGGGAGGGGACGTGGCAGACACGCAAACGCCACGACGTAGGTGAAACGGAGTGATGTCTTGAAAAGCACGAACCCCCAAAACTCACGAGCAGAAACTGAGAACCTGACCAGCCCTGTATCTACCAAAAGAATTCACTTCATGGTGAAAAATGCTCCAGCAGTGAAAATGCTAGGCCAGGCTTACTGCGGTGGATTCTACCAAACCTTTAAGAATTAACACCAATCCTATAGATCCACCCTGGAAAATGGAACGGGAGGGACAGCTCCCAACTCATCTTTGAGACCAGCATCAGAATGACACCAAAGCCAGACAGAAACAGCGCAGGAAAAATTGACTTCTGCACCCCCCCCACCACAAAGGAAGAGACAGGAGAAAACCTGAACCCCCATCCCCGCGGCCCCACTGCCCACCCAGCCGCCAAGCCCAACCCCCCTTGCTTCCCACAGCCGGGAACCAAGGCCTGTCCCTTCTGCCTCCCAAACGCTCCTTGAAGCAGCCTGCTGTCCATCCAGCCTTGGCCACACCGCCCTGTCGGCTGCAGAAGCCCCTGGGGCGGCCTCTCCCCGACTCCTGCCCCCACTAAAAGGCCGTGGTCTGACCACCTCTAAATATTTCACACTCCCCTCCATTTGAATAAAAGGCGAATACCCCAGAAAGCCTGTCAACCTCGACCCACCCTCCTCCCAGCCGCCCCAACCCGGTGAGGGGCACACGTACTGCCCGCCCCGCTCCGCTGCCGGGCTTGCTCCTGGAGCAGCTGCCACCCTCTCCCCCAGGAAGCCTTCCCTCTGCCCCGCAGGGGAGGCACCCCGGCCCCGAGGGCCTTCCTGCTGTCCTTGCCCCCCACAACCTGGCCAGTCTGTGGCAGGCATCGCTCAGCAGTGCCTGGCCACGGCGGACAGGCCACGAGCTGAACCCGTGCCA
>NW_011891861.1:5534-6881 GCF_000151845.1 Pteropus vampyrus
CATGGGGCGGGACATCGCTTCGTCACGTTCACACACCTGAGTCCGTCCGGTTCACACACATACAATGTGACCCCACCAGCGAGGCATCAGCTCCCGGAAGAGCCCACTCTGGGTTCTGGTCCCCAGACTCTCCACCCTCGGGGTGAAGACATCCTCCAAAGGACACTGACATGCAGAACCACGATCGGGCTGGCCCTGACAAGCAGCCTCACAGGGTGTGTGCACCTGGTGCCTCCACGGTGGACTCTGAGCCCGCAGCTCGGCTCACACAAACGGTGTGTGGCTGAGCAGCCACCAGTGGCTACGCGACTCAGCCTCGGAGGCCGTGCAGCTCAGAACCACCTTTGCAGAAACAGAACCAGAGCCGCTGGCCCGGGCCCAGCACAGCCTAACAGTGACACCAGCTCAGCGTTCTGCAAACTGCAAAACCTTTTGGCTTCGAGACACGGTGGGCGCGGTCCCAGTGTAAAAGCACGGGTCCTGGCAGCCTGCTCCGGGCGTGCTGGGACCTCCGGGGCTGCTCTGCCGTATCCCCCGTGGGGGCCGGTCAGCACCAGAGCTGGGGAAAGGTGCGGGCAGGGCCCTCGCGCGGGAGGGAGGGCAGCAGGACCCACAGTGTGGAGCAGGCTGGGCCCTCGCTTGGAGCCTGGTGACCGAGGGTGACACCGTGAGCCCCTTCACAGAGGGCAAAGGACTGGGGCTGTGACAGAACAAGGTTCTGGACTCTGTGATGGGAAGAAATTCTGCAAGTGGAGCAAAACCCATGATTCTTACTCTTTTCTCCAAAAACAGTTTCCTGACTAGATGGCATTACAATAATGGTGCTGCCGTCTACGAAACGCCAGCCCACACGATTCGTGGCGAGGAAAAGGCTGGGTCCCGGGTCCTGACCCACACGGGCTGCGGGAAATCGCACACGCGCCTGAGGCCGCCGTGCACGAGCACACGGCCCGCCCGCAAGGACCCTCGACACTCTGGTTTCCGCCCGCCCGCCGCCCCCCACCCCGCCCACGCGGCACAGAGACTCGCCCGAACCGTCCGCCAGTCGGGCTGCAGGAGAGCGGAGGGCGCCTTCTCTTCCTCTCCACCCGAGGTCCTGTTCCCTGTGCCCCAACCCCTCAACTCACTGCCCACCCCACACCTGAGCCCGCAGCTCCTGGAAGGCAGAGGGGCCTGTCTGTCACCAGGTCCCCGGGAAGCAGGCTGGGGCCTGGCTGGCACCTGGGCACTGGCAGGAGCAGCATGTTGCACGGATGAGGCTCCCGCGGCCTCCCCAGCTGGACGTCCTGGGACGCCTCTGCCCTTCCAGGAGCCGTGCGCGCCAGGACGCCCCGGTTACCTGCAGCT
>NW_011891862.1:0-2575 GCF_000151845.1 Pteropus vampyrus
GGGTGTCCGGAGGCTAACCACCCCTCCTCACCCTCGAGCACAGGGCTTGCCCACTGCGGCCCTCTCTCCACAGGCTTGGCCTTGACGCACCACAATTCAGTTTTCTCACCAGACAGAACATGAAACCGCACTTTTTAGAGAAGCTGTTTTCTCCCCCAGTAGCCCAGCGCCGGACACAGCTGTGAAAGAGCCCAGAAGATTTGGAGCCCATCCCCTTTCATCATTCTCAGCAGGCCTTTGGAAACTCCCAATTTAGCGCTGCCTTAACCATCAGTATAAACAAGTAGCACCATGTAATAACAGAGCACTGAGCTAGGAGTCAGGACACAGGATCCAGCCCAGGCTGCCATTTAGCACCTGGGAGGCCTTGGGCAAGTCGCTTCACCTCTCTGATTCTCATCTGTAAAGCAACAGGCAGACAGATGACTATTAAATAATCTCTAAGTTGTCTTCAAGCCCGAATGCCCTAGGGCTCAAGCCTAGCTGGTCATTAATTTATCCAAAAAGAAAGGAATGTATTTGCTTGAATTTGAACCACTCATATCTGAAAATGTCTGTGTCTTTGAAAGTAATGGTGAAACTGCAGACAGAAGACCCTTGGGTCCGTATTTAAAATTCAAGGTCTTGAGTATTTTCTTTAAATACGTTTCTGATTCTCTATCGCTGCATACCAAACCATCTCATAACTTAGTGGCTCCGAGCAATAACTGATGATCATCCCTCACAGCTCTGTGATTTGACTGAGCTCAGTCCCATGGTTCTTGCTTGAGGGTCTCTCATGCAGATAGCAGCCAAGGATGCAGTCCTTGAAGACTCAGCAGGGCTGGCCCGTCGCATGGGCTGGCAGGGCAGTCTGGCCGCTGGCAGGCCACTCAGCGGAAGCCTTGAGCAGAGTGCCAACACCAAGTCTCTGGGTGCCGTGGGATTCTCTGGCACAGGGTAGGATCCGAGAGGCAGTACCCCAGGACGAGGGTGCCAGAGAGGAGAAGCAGAGGCCACAGAGCTCCTCTGACCTGGCCCTGGGAGGCCCAGGCACCACTTCCACCACATTCTTTGGACCAGACAACTAAGGACAGCCCTGACACAAGGGGAGAGGAATCCGTTCCACCTTTTGATGGAGAAGTGTCCAGGCCATTTTGCAGGAGAGCGTGTCGGGCGGGAGAATGGTTCTGCCTGACTTCAGAAAATGCAATCCGCCACAGTATGGAAATCTGTGTCAACCTGTATGATAGAATGCATAGAAATGCATAGAAAAATCATCAGTAGTACCTATTTCTGGGTGACAAGAATTTAAATTTTATTTGTCAAATGCTTATACAATGCTTACCATGTGCCAGGTGTTTCCGAAGCACCCGAACGCACATAAACTCACTTAACCTTCAAAACCCATTTAAGCCACTATTAATCACCATGTTACAGATCGAAAAACTGAGGCACTGAGAAGCTAAGGAAATTTCCTAAAACCACACAGTTATTAAGTGCCAGAGCTGCGACTTAAACCCAAGAAGTCTGGCTCCAGAGTTCACATGCCACAATTAAAGTGAATATTTATTTTTCTTTTTATTGATCTATGATGTCTAAATTTTTAACAATGAATATGTGTTATCTTACAAGTCAGAAAAGTGAAGACTCACTGACATTGAGAGAAAAGAGGTGAACGCAGACAGCTCCTGAACGTCCGTGCATTCGTTTCTCCTTGAACGTGATGCTGCAGAAAGTCTGGGCACCTCAGTCCAGGGGCTGGGGGTGCTCAACATCCTCTAACTCTGAACCAACTGGACTCACTCCAGTGAAATCGTGCTGATGGCAGCCCCAGCTGCAGATCTTCCAAATAAAATTTTTTTCAAATCTTTTCAGATTAACCATGCTTTCCTGGTGTGTGTCCTAAATATTGCATGGAATATATTTACACTAAATATGTACTTTTTAATCTGAAATGCATCTTTAACAAAGTTGTGTATTTTTATTTGCTGACCCCAGAGACCCTGACTGCAGTAAACATGGCAAGGGGCTCTGGGACACCTGTGACAGTGGGTGAGTGGTTGGGACCCAAGACAGGACCTCACAAAAGAATGCGACTCCATGGTTTTCTTCACTGGAGCCTGCAGAGGGGAAGAATCTGAAGCCGGGAGCTGTTCTGATTGGGACTGTTCTGCGTTTGTGCCTGATAATTTAAAAATAAGTCAGACGAGCAAAATAAGTCAGAAAAGTAGGAATCCATTATCTGAGCCGCCTTCCTTCCTTCTACTGTGTCCTCGGGCAACATTTCTTTCCTGTCACACTGAGATTGAAACCACTTCCTATGCTGCCTGTGAGGGATGAAGGTGCAGTCGAGTCGACTTCAGGACAACTGAGGCACGGCGTGGATTATGCAGGTGAATGATGCAAAGGGTTTAAGGTTTAGCGAGAGAACTTCTGGTTATTCTGGGGAAGAAGTTCCTTCTTCTCTATGGTTAAAGCCTGGATGGATCTTAAATTCCTCCTGGCACATATTTCAGTGGGGACTTCTTGCCCGAAGGGTTTTTAAAGTATCCTCTTTCTTGGGGTCTCAGAGGGAACTCTGCAGTCCTATTCC
>NW_011891862.1:5670-6540 GCF_000151845.1 Pteropus vampyrus
CCCAATGGGGTTAACGTCATATTATGTTTCGGAGCCAAAATAACAGAAGGTGATTCCGCACGCATGAGTGACAAGCTCAGACTGAGATTTAGTTCCAGTGGAGACCAAGAAAAGGGGAAGAAGGGTAATGAGTGGGGATGGACGGGGTGGGTGTCTCGGAGCAGCAGGACCTGAGCCCCAATCCCTGCAGTTCCCTAGGGTGCTCAGAGCTCCGATGGAAGCCCAAGCGTGTCCCACAGGAGACAGACATGGCGTCAGTGACTTGAGGACCTCGGCTAAGATCCCTGTGCCCAACCTTGGCACAGAAACAGCAGAGGCACCCACTACGCAGAGACCACGAGGGACAGAGCCAGCGGCTCAGGCCCACATTTCATCACATGACTGCCCTTCCCCCAGAGCTCCTGTGGAAGCCCAAGAGAAGGCGGACACTTAACCCTGACTGGTTCACTGGCAGCCGAGGGAAAGGAGGCCAACCCCGATGCCTGGCCCTGGCCATAGTGTGGGGGCTCTTCTCGCCCGGCTTCCGATCTGGTGAATGCAATCAATGACATAATTTAGAGTGGTTGGCAATTTTAGGTCTTAAAGCAAGGACAGTGGGCTGAGAATTTTAGGAATAGTACCCTGCCCTCTGTTTGCCTGCCACAAGTCTCTCTGTGTAGCCCGAAATGGCCCACGAATGTCAGAAACTGGGGGAAAAGATGCAAGCCCACCTACGGGTTCTAGCCACTCATCAGCTAAGATCTAGAAGGAAGAGCTAGTAGATGAGCAGTCCTCACCGACCTGCCTCACCTACTCTACCTGCCGGACTACAGAACCACATGCTAGACCTGTTTGTTCAGGTCAAACCACTAATTAAGTCAACAGGTCTTC
>NW_011891862.1:7460-7849 GCF_000151845.1 Pteropus vampyrus
ATCTTTAAAATGCAGCTAATAATCTATCACAGGTGGTCTCAAAGAACAAACCCAATCAGATAATGCAGAGAAAGGTATTTTGAATTTGAAAAAGCACTCTACAGATGTATTTTTGCCTCGCTTCAAAGTGGTTTTCTGTTTGTGGTTTTAGGCTTCTGTTGTTGTGTATCAGAAGGCAGACCTAAACCATCACTACTGTACCTAAAACCCTTCTGCTGTAGACTGAATGTTTGTGTCCCTACGAACCCAAGTGTTGAAGCCCTAACACCCAATGGGATGGTATTTGGAGATGGGGCTTTTGGGAGGTAATGAGGGTTATATGAGATCATGAGAGTGGGGCCCCCAAGATGGGATTAGTGTCTTTATAAGAAGAAGAAGAGACCCAAGAT
>NW_011891863.1:0-2176 GCF_000151845.1 Pteropus vampyrus
AGGCCCTGTGGCCGTCTCTGGGGCCCTGGACCACTGGACACCGGTGGTCCTGTGCCACACTCTTTGCTGAGCCCATCTGATGGAGCGCTGGGCGTGCCGTGGGCTTAGGGGAAGAGCTCGGGACATCTGCTCGGCCAACGATCTCTTCTCTCCCCGCGGGTAGCGAGGAGCGTCGCATCCGCGATGCACAGCCCCTCCAGACAGCCCCGTCCACCAACTCGATCTCATGTGTCCACTTCGGTTCCTCTAGGTTCATGTCTGAATGGGCAGGAAGGACATGCTGTTCCTGGCCGCTCCTCAGCCCGCCTCCGAGTCCGCCTGTGGCCACAGAGAGTGGTTCCAGGCGGCCGACAGGTGCCTGCCTCAAGGTCCGCATCTCTGAGCCTCTAGACCTGAGGATGTCCCCTAGCAACAGGGAGGCGGGAAGCCTGGAAGCGCGGGGGGCCAAATATCCCCAGGACAAACCCGATCAAAACAGGTGCGGGTCGGGGGGCAAGCACACAGCGTCCTCGTCCCCATCACGCTCCCCGGCTCCTTGGCGTCCCCCAGCGGGACGGGCATCCACGGCCTCCGGCGGCGTTCCTCCGTCGAGCTCCCCATCGCCCTCCTTGACCAAGCTCCCTGCACCCCTTCCCGAATAAATGAACTGAGACTGAAACTCGGTCAGGGTTCGCTCTTCGGGGACCCCCAGGGAAGCCTGGGGCATGAATGGCCAGCCGACTCCGTGAACCGGAGCGCCCATCAAACGCGACGGCCCGAGCAGCGTCTCAGACCGGAGCCTCAGACCCGAGCTGGCCTCTCCCGAGTCTGCCAGCGTCTCCGCTGTCTTCACGTCCAGCGTCTTTCGGGAAGCGCGCGCGGGGGTGGGCACCTCAGCGTCCCTCCCGAATGCAGACACGCCCGGCCACTTCGCACAAGGGTGCCCAGGGCACAGGAACGGAAACACTATGCAAAGGGACCCTGGGCCTGCTCCCGCACCGAGCCTCCTGAAGGACAGTCCAGCCCTGGGGTCACAATTCCAAACAGACGGGGAGGCCCCTGGGACCCGATGGCACCAAGGACCCCTCACTGCCCACACTTCAGCTCCAAGCAAAGGCCAGAGGCACGGGCGGCATCGTCCTCTGACCAGGGATCCAGAAGGGGCGGCCTCGGGCAGCCCCGCACAGAGCCTGGGGGCCGGGCACCCCGGCAGCCCCAGCTTCTCTGGAGCCAGGCCCAGGTGGGGGAACTCGGAGAGCTTGGCTCCTACTGAAAAACAGCCAGATCCGGCTGGAAACCTGACAGCCAGGGCAATTTGGCAGGGACATGCGAACTATTCCCTAAAAGTGAATCACCGTGGGGAGAAGCAGTTTAAAACGGACCTTCAGGGTTCAGGATACTGGCTTCCTGCACACACGCCGGCGCCCAGGCACGCTTTACAATCCCGGGGAAAGTTGTACAGAGCCGGGGGGAGGGGAGTGGAAGGCGCTTATGGTGACAGATCCAGCAAAGATGTTGATGAAAAGCCTGAAATGTGCTAATAGTTGAGTTTAAACAGATGTCCCCATGACTCGGTCCCAAGCAAGTGGCCTTCTCACAGCCCTAAGCATGAGCCAGGATGTCCAGCTCCTCCAAGTCCTTCCCAGCAGAGCGGCTCCAAATACTGGAAAAGAAATGGGAAAACTGGGAGGGACAGAAGGGGGCGGGCAGCGACTCTGTCCCCGAGAGCAGAGAAGCTCTGGGGTGCGGGGCGGGGGGGGCGTGCTCTGCGCACCTCACATCTGACTCCCAGGGGAGAGTCCGAAGCCCCTGGGGAACGGTGCCCACGGTCCAGCAGGCGCCCGTGTGTCGCGGGAGCTCTGGGAGAGTTTGGTCACATGACTCGCTCACACACGGCCTCCACACGGAGGGACCACTCCGACCCTGTTTCATCATCTATAAAACTAGGATAACGGCCTCGACCTGACAGCACTGCCTGCAACCGTGCGCGAAGCACCCAGGGCAGTGCCCGGCACGCCACTGCCACCGCATAACGGTGCATCGCGCTAACGAAGGTCGCACCAGCTCAGCGCCTGGCCCCGGCATGACGTTCTCGCTCACGAAATCCAAAACGTGTTCTTTAGTGGCGAGCCCCTTCTGCACCAGCCGGGCTGCGAGCGCCCCGAGGCTGCCCCAGATGACGGGGGACCCTGGGGCC
>NW_011891863.1:3056-4671 GCF_000151845.1 Pteropus vampyrus
CCCGCCCGCGCCGCCGGCCCCGGGCCTCGCCCTCCCCGCCCCCATCGTCCTCGCCCCGAGCGGCTCGGCATCTCGCGTCTTCGGCACACTTCTGGCACATCGTCTCCGTCATGAGGATGTGACCCCCTCGTGACAGGGATCCAGTCCTGTTTATTCACTAATTTAACCCAAAGGCCCAGGGCGGCACATACGATGCGCTCAGCATCTGTCGAGTGAATCGCCATCACCAACCGTCTCTACTGAACAGAACAGAATGAATGACATGGACGTGGACGTGGACGTGGACGTGGATCTTTGTGTGGATCTGCAGATCTGGGGCGGCGGAAGCCATCGATACTTCTCCGCTCCATTTGGTAACTAATATTGGGGTAAAAAGCAACTGTCTGGGGCCTGACTGCTGTGCGGATGCGGGGATTTGAGGCAGTTGATGGTGGGGGGCGGGGACTTTGGGGCCGAGACAGCCTGTTCTCAGTCATCGTCTGAAGTTGAAGCGAGGGAAGCGTGATGGGCTTTGCCCTATGCCCCTCAAGGAGCCTTCAGTGAGACGCCCATTGGCCACTAACGTATGGCAAAGGCAGATTTGCGCACACTATCAGGGTGACTTGTGTTGCCCGTTTGTTTTCTAGGAGGGCTGGGGGCCCAAGGGGGAAGATCAGCGTTTGGCCCCTTGCTGGGGGGCCGGGGCCCGAAGCTCATTAAGTTCTTGCAAAAGGCTGGCATTGGGTGCCAGGTGGGCCCCGGGTCCCCAGAGGCACTCCACAGGGACGCCGGCTCAGAGCACCTCACACTGAGCACAGCGAGCGAACCAGGGGAGGAGGCCCCAGCGGCCTCTCCAGGGCAGCTCAGCACCGTGAGGGGCCACGCTCTTCTCACGCCCCCGGGGGAAGGGAGGAAATGCCCTCGTGGCAGCAGATCGGGGCCTTGACGACATCTTCCTCGAAGACGAAGCCCTTGGGGAAGCTCTCGGTGCCGGGGCAGTGGCATCGCCCCTCCCCTCCACCACCAAGAGGGGCCAGGGGACAGCTCTCAGCACATGGGCCCGCCCGCCGGCCCGCAGGAGCTTGATGGCTTGGCGGAAACAGGAGGCCTGTGGATTTGGCAAGGTCACACGCGTTTCCTGTGGATCCAGTGACCCAAGAAGATGGCTGGACTTGAGTCGACTTAGTTACACTGTACCCCAAGGGGGTGGTCTCCTGGATAAAGACGCCCCAGCACCAAGAGCCTATGACGAGCACGACTCCACAGGGGGCTGTGAGAGGTAGGACGAGGCTCACAGAAGCCAGATGACCCGAGCTAGTCTCTGCGGACTCTGCCAGAGAACCAGCCTGTGCCCCGAAAGTCGGCACGGGGGGGCCCATCGCAGAAGGGTGCTGGGGCGGGGCAGGGCAATGGGAGGCAGCTCCAGCTTCACCCGGGACCCACAAGGGCACTCTGACGCAGAAGCAGCAGGCTCAGGAGGTGAAAGACACGTGGCAGGGGACGAGCCGCGGGCTTCCCAGCTCGAGCCCCGCCCAGCGCCATCAGTCCAGCCCGTGCTGGGCTCACAGCGGAAGGACTTGGAATGATAGTTAGGATTCAAGGTTTAAAATGAACAGGACCCAGCCTGAGATCCACT
>NW_011891863.1:5836-6466 GCF_000151845.1 Pteropus vampyrus
GCACCTGCCAAACTGGCTTCCTTCCCAAGTGGAATCAGGGGCCACCTGCACACGCGTGTTGGTTTCTCGTGTCCTCTCCGACACCAGGAGAAATAAAAGAAAAAAAGACTTTATGTTTTGTCTTTGAGATTCCATAAAAAGGCTGGGGAGCCATGGGCCGGCAGCTCGACACCTCTCGGCCTTTGTGGGGTGGGAACAAACGGAACCCCAGGAGCCGGTCCTTTCGAAGAAGCAGAGAAGGAGGCCAAGGCCCTGGGACCCGACGAGGGGTTCGAGGGTAGGTGGGGGTCAGCCTCGTTCTTAAGACCACGAAGTCTCGGGGCCGCTGAGAATGGTGACCAGTGTGGCCGGCCACGGGCCGCTGGATCAGGAGTGGGCTGTATGCCCTGGTCCCCACACACGGTGTGACGGAGCACTCTGCCCCTCCCCCCCACCGGACACAAAGGGCGGGGCCCAGGACCCTCGGCCTGGACTGGGCCCAGTTCCCCTGGGGTGATTCTGACAGCAGGTGCTATGGAAACAAGACAGCCAATGACACCAAACCCGAGACACTTTCAGCACACTTTATTAAAAAGTTTCTTTGTATAAATTTCCTAAAAATTTTAAAATTAAAATTAAAATCCCCCTCCC
>NW_011891864.1:0-1284 GCF_000151845.1 Pteropus vampyrus
CTGTTCTAGTTATTTCACATGAGCGGGATCCTACAGTATTTGTCCTTTAGTGTCTGGCTTGTTTCACTCAGCGTGTTTCAGGTTCATCCATGCTGTAGCATATGTTAGAATTTCATTCCTTTTTAAGGCTGAGTAAGACTCCTTTGTGTTGTGGATACCACATTTTGCTATCTTATCCGTCCGTCAGTGGACTAGCTACTGCTTTGACAGGATCCTGAGTTTTCAGGTAGCATAAATAAGTTATTAATGCATGCTGGGATCAAAAACGTAAACACGATCATTTTAAAAACTTTGATCCTGTAAGTGAGCACCTGCGTATGCTTGTCAGTAACCAGTAGTCTATAGTCCACACCCGTGGAAGTGTTCTTGTGCATCATTATTAAACGTAGCATCAGACATAAGACATTAAGTCGCAAAGGGACTCGAGATATCGCAGAATGCCAATGACGGTCTTCTTTTTTCTGTTGCAGATCCAGACTTTACGTACCTAGGAGGTATTTTAAATCCCATCCCAGGTTTAGTATATTACCTGTCTTCCTCGTGGCGTTTTTGATCGGTCTTCTTTTCCTCTGAACGTATCTCATCCATTCTTTCTAGATTGCCAGTTTGAGCTCTCGGGAGCCGATGGGATAGTACGCTCTAGTCAGGTAGAACAAGAGGAAAAGACGAAGCCTGGCCAAGCCGTCGATTGCATATGGACAATCAAAGCTACTCCGAAAGCTAAGGTATAAATAACTCCGTGTCGCGTCCCTTCAGAGAAGAACGTGAGACGTGATTTGTAGAATGTGTCATTTTGGTTTATGCTCCTACTTACTGATTATATAAGCCGCTGTTACAACTTTTTAAATTTCTCTTATTGCATTCACGTCAGTCACCTCCCAGGATCTCAACACTGCGATGGCTCAATAGGCTACAGTGTACATTTTATCCCGACTCTTATTTTAAGAATCTTAAGATTCTCAAAATCTGCATGTTCCTAATCGAAGAGTGCAGGTATTGATTGGTATGACCGCAAATTTATACAAACGTTTTTGTGACGAGGAAAAACGGGTCACACGGAGTTAAAGCATCTTGTCAAAACATCTCGGTCACAGCAGTGTCGAAACCCCGGCGCCAGCACGTTGAGTCTCAGTTCTGTGCTGGCCGCGTCATCTGTCCTCTCTGCTCGTCGAGCTTTCGGCCGACAGTACTGCGGGGAAGGATGTTTTAAGTAACTGACAGATTGAGACTGGGTGCTCACTACTTCTGCTCTTTGCTTTGAATCCGTACTTTCAACAGAGTTAA
>NW_011891864.1:2428-2729 GCF_000151845.1 Pteropus vampyrus
GTTTTTGTGACGAGGAAAAACGGGTCACACGGAGTTAAAGCATCTTGTCAAAACATCTCGGTCACAGCAGTGTCAAAACCCCGGCGCCAGCACGTTGAGTCTCAGTTCTGTGCTGGCCGCGTCATCTGTCCTCTGCTCGTCGAGCTTTCGGCCGACAGTACTGCGGGGAAGGATGTTTTAAATAACTGACAGATTGAGACTGGGTGCTCACTACTTCTGCTCTTTGCTTTGAATCCGTACTTTCAACAGAGTTAAAATTATATTCAATGTGCATATATGTAAGAAGAGAAAAGAGGAAAAG
>NW_011891864.1:4605-5483 GCF_000151845.1 Pteropus vampyrus
TTTGAGCAAAATATTCACCGTGTGGGCCCAGTGGGGGAGCAGAGATGCAGAGGGAGAGCCGTCGGCGTGAGGAAGACGCCGTGGAAGCTTCGGTCCGAAGCACCGAGAAGATGAGACCGAAAACACACGCGCCTCGGGGGCCCGCGGGGCGATGTCGGGAAGGCTAAAGTGGTTTACGGGGGAAGAGCTTAAAACCGCGCAGGTATGCAGGGGGGGACCGTGGGTAAACCAGCGACAGGACATCGTGGGGACAAGAGCCACGTGCAAGATGAAGACAGCTCGACGTGCGGCCGCAACAGCAGGCACGCGCACCTTACAGGTAAACTTCGGTTTGAAAACGTGAAGAAAAATTGAAAAGGAACTCGCCAGTTAATCGCGATGACTCTGAGAATAATAAGATTATGAGTGACCGTTTTATTTGCCCAATGCGTCAGGACCGTGAGACTGCTATTAAAATAAGGAAAATACATACGATGGTTACGCCTCACAGAGCACGAAGTTTCTTCTCCTTAGAGACAAAACGCAAACTTCAGGCTCCTTCGTGCTCGGTCCCATAATGGGGACAACCAAAGAAACAGACTATTAGTCCTAGTTTTTTTACTGCGTAGGCACCGGCCTTCTGTCTGCTGTTTTCCCGTGAGCTGTCATAGCTCAATTCGGTCTCCCGTGTTGCTGGATAACAGAACTGGAAATTGCAAATCACTGTATCTCTTTAAACCCGTGTTTGTCTTGGTTTCGATGTTGCAGATCTATCTGAGGTTCCTGGATTACCAAATGGAGCACTCCAACGAATGCAAGAGGAACTTTGTCGCCGTGTACGACGGAAGCAGTTCCATTGAGAACCTGAAGGCCAAGTTTTGCAGCACGGTGGCCAATGA
>NW_011891865.1:0-1974 GCF_000151845.1 Pteropus vampyrus
AATAATAAATATTTTTATCTCCATGATTTAAAGTTATCCCTGATAGCAGGAAGTGAAGTAGTCATGGCCTAAAACTTCAGTTACATGTAATTTCTTTGTACTAATGATTTTACTTTTAAAGTAATCCTTCAAACAATGATTCCACTATAGTCAGAAATTATATTCTGTAATATTTTAATTCTTTGAAAATTAATGAGCCTTTCATTATCGCCTTACATATGGACTCTTTTAGTAAATGTTACATTCACACTTGCAAAGAATGTATAATCAGCAATATGGGGATTTGTGTTTGAGTGTATCCATAATGTCAAGTTTTTCAGATCATCGCCATTCTTATTTTTGGTTTGCTCCTCTTGTCATAACTGAGAAAATTGTGTTAAAATTTTTAAGAGTGTTTATTTTTTCTTTTAGTTCTGTTAAGTTTTGCTTTATATGCTTTGAATCTATATTATAAAATCCCTTCTCTTTCTTCTTCTCTCTCTTTTTTTTCTCCCTTTCTCTAATACCTAAGGTGAAAGAAAAAATTACCATTTACAACCCACATCTCAAGAAATTACTAGAGCGTATACTACAAGATTTAATAGAAAATAATATGGAGAAATAAAAGCAAAGGTGATCAACCAAACAATTGTTTATTGTGTAAAAGAAATCTAAACATCTTGATGTAAAAATTATGTAGAATAGCATTGATAAGTAAGTGTATTGTGAAAGAGAAATATATCTTTACATTAATTAGGATAAAGAGAGTAAAGGAGGGTCAAATAAAAGGTGACAGAAAGAGACTAGAACTCAGATGGTGAGTACACAATAGAGTATACAGGTGTTGTATTATAAAATTGTATACCTGAAATTCATATATTGTTAGTACCTTATAAATTTAAATTTTAAAAAGGTATACTATCTTTACATGAATTCCTATATGACCAACATTAAGAAGTACTGAAAAGGGAGATGGAAATAGTATTTTTATTTTTTAAGTATTCATAAATATTTATGCATTTCTTTAAAATATTAAAAAATATTACTTGCATTGAGTTTTCTAAGTTTTTAAAATTTTTTATCTTTCTAAATGGTTGAGAAAAAGGAGCAGGTGGGTAGAATTGTAATGTTTCAGCTTCCATAGATAGGAAACAGGAAAAACAGGAAAGGTGGACTACTTCTTGACCATCTGATTTTTTACTATTTTCTTTTAACCTGTGCTTGTTGATATTATTGCACATTAGTATCTCTAAGGACACTGCACCCACTGCTGCATCTTTAAGGATTTTTGCCTACATTCATTAGAAAGGAGACTCATTAGTGACATTTGAACCTGAATCACCAAGGACCCAGTTGTTTATTATTTAGTTTGAGGTTTAGCAAATAAATCAGATATAAATCTTACTGGTGTAAAAGCCTCTTGTCCTATCCAGAGAAGGCATCATATCAATTATTTCAAAACAAGAGGAGAAAATAGTTTAACAATATTTTACTTTCCGCTAAGAGGGAGCTAGAAAATACTTCCTAAGCATAAAGCTCTTAGTTTGAAAATCTTCTCAAGGGTGTTGAAGATGAAAAAACTCAGAGTCCTAGGCCCTCCCAGATAACCAGTCAGGGTAAGTGGAGTCATAAGCTGAGAGCAAAGTAAATTCCACACAAACATTTTCTAAGAGATCCTTCTTCTCAAATGCACCCATAGGATTCTGGTTGTTAAAGGATCAGCTGAAGCTATTATTAACTCTCAGAAGAGTAAGTACAATAGTAATTTCATCTACTTCATCCTGGGCAAATCTATAGGTTGATTTTCTTTGAGAAGCTGATTACATGTGATTTACCAAAATCAGATGTAATTAATATTTGAATTATTGTATAAAGATCCACAAGTTTTTCTGAGTTGTAATTTTGAATGCTGCTTTTTACAGTTTACATAAAGATTATGTGAATTTATATGCAATGAGAAGTTATCTCTGCCATACCCTCATTTTCCTCTCTAAA
>NW_011891865.1:4359-4903 GCF_000151845.1 Pteropus vampyrus
GACAGATGATCAATGTGCAGTGCTTACTACAAGAACTATCACACAGTAAATTATCTACAAACAGATTTCACTCTTATTACTATAAGGAACATGGAGTAGAAAGGTAGACATAGGTGTAACACAGAGCATAAGCCTCACTTGGAATTTTGTGGTTTTGAGTTCACATCACATGAATCATCTGTAAGAATCCAGAAAATAACAGCCACAACATATGAAATACATACATACAAAGGAATCAATAGAATCCTTTATTATAAATGTACTATCTTTTCTAATTATTTTAGCTATATAAGGTAGATACTATCTTTATCTCCTGATTTTACCGATAAAGGAACTGAAGGCCTGATAGGATGGGAAACTTGTCAAAGGTCATACAGACATAGGCAGAAATGCAAGTAGTGAACAATAGATATCTCGCTACTAAAGGTCTGCTCTTGATCCATGGTGCCGCCACTAAGGCTAAGACTAAGGGAGACAACAAAGACATGTGCATGGAGAATATATTTAGTATTTTAAATTTGACTTTGAACTTAGTAATACTGAT
>NW_011891865.1:5688-7734 GCF_000151845.1 Pteropus vampyrus
TGATAGTTTGGGAGACTGGGAAGTAAAGACGGAATGTGGGAGAAGAAGAGGATTATTTTTTCAGACAGATGATCAATGTGCAGTGCTTACTACAAGAACTATCACACAGTAAATTATCTACAAACAGATTTCACTCTTATTACTATAAGGAACATGGAATAGAAAGGTAGACATAGGTGTAACACAGAGCATAAGCCTCACTTGGAATTTTGTGGTTTTGAGTTCACATCACATGAAGCATCTGTAAGAATCCAGAAAATAACAGCCGCAACATATGAAATACATACATACAAAGGAATCAGTAGAATCCTTTATTATAAATGTACTATCTTTTCTAATTGTTTTAGCTATATAAGGTAGATACTATCATTATCTCCTGATTTTACCGATAAAGGAACTGAAGGCCTGATAAGATGGGAAACTTGTCAAGGGTCATACAGACATAGGCAGAAATGCAAGTAGTGAACAATAGATATCTCGCTACTAAAGGTCTGCTCTTGATCCATGGTGCTGCCACTAAGGCTAAGACTAAGGGAGACAACAAAGACATGTGCATGGAGAATATATTTAGTATTTTAAATTTGACTTTGAACTTAGTAATACTGATGGAAAGGTTTTAGAGCTTCTATATTTATAACTAAACAGAATGAAAGCATAAAAGATATGTTTTCTTTTACCCCAGCTGTACATCCTCGGGGCACACATTTCTTCACATGTAACAACTAAACTGTGCATTAAAATACTCTCTGGGAATAAATTCAGAAACATGGCAGAGTGAGAGAAGTTCCCAGATCTCTCTTCTTGAAACAACAATAAGCTGATCATCTAAAACTCAACAAAATACACCCAAACTGCACATCAGCATGTCTGAGCGTGCGATCTGTGCATAAGAGCTATCACAGGTCAGAACCCTGGGTGTCAGGCAGTGGACTTGGAGAAATAAAGAAACTGCCTCTTGCAGCCTCTGGAGCTCCCTGTAGGAGGAGGGGGAAAGGAGAGTTCCCTGAACAGCCCTGCCTGGGATAGCTGTGAGTTCCACATAGCCAGTGGCAGGGCCCAGTCATCAGAGAGAAAGCAGAGAAATGGGATGGCAGAAAATAGTTGATTTTTACCGTCCGCAGTTGGGAAACTGAGGCTGAGCCGCAGCCTCCATTATCCAACCCAGATGGCCCCTCCAGCCAAACTCTCCAAGACAGATTACTGCGGAGCCCCAGGGAAATCTGAGCAAACACAATGGAAACTGTTGCTAACACTGACAGGGACTGAAACTGAGGGTAGCGAGCCTGATTAAATATCTATCAGAAAATAAAAAGACATTTTTAAAGCTATATATAAAGCAGGGATCCAAGAAGCTTAGATGCCACCTACTGGAAACCAACAGAAAAGCACCTCCTTTGCAGCAGGCAAAAGAGAGATCTTTATATAATAAATCTTCTTTCTGGAAAAAATGCAAAATACATTTCCATTAATACCCAGGTGGAAAATAGTCCATTAAACACCATGAACAACCAAAGTAACAAGGCATCTCAGAAAGAAAGAGAAAAATCTCCAGAAAATAAGCTTATAGACATAGAAATAGATAATTTAAATGACAGAGAATTCAGGGTGGTACTTCTGAAAAAACTCAGTGAGTTCCAAAACAATTTCAGGAATTGAAAAAACACCTATATGAGCAGAGCAAAGAGATTGAAATCCTCAAAAAGAATCGAATAGAACTTCTGGAGATGAAAAACACACTGTAAGTTTTGAAAAATGAAATAGCAAGCTTGGGAAATGGAGTCAACCAAATGGAGGAAAAGATCAGTGATATCGAAGATAGAAATCTAGAAATAAATCAGAAGGAAGAGGAGAGAAACTGAAGAATGAAAAATAATGAAAGAGAAATTCAAGAACTAACTGATACCATCAGGAGAGGAAGCATAAAAATAAGGAGCATTATTGAAAGCAAGGAAAAGGAGCAGGGACTAGAAAGCATTTTCAGGCAAATACTTGATGAGATTTCCCAAATCTAAGGAATGAGCTCGAGCTTGGAATTCAAGAAGTCAA
>NW_011891866.1:0-1382 GCF_000151845.1 Pteropus vampyrus
AGAACTTGTCAGTTCTGTCTCTCTCTCCCTCTCTTCTAATAGCTTTGAGGTTTCACAGTAAAATATAAATCTGCTACCCTATTTATTATGTTTGTGCTGTTCAATAAACACATTACAATATTTCAATTCTGGCACTAGTATCTTGGCAAGCATTCTGGCTAGAATATATTTTGTGCTTCAGGACCTAAATGTGTAGTGACATATTAATACATTATGAAATTCTACAAAGATGCAGTGGCCTTTAAGAAAGAACAAAGCATATGTTCACACTTCATTGCATAATATTGTCTATCCTGTCATCATTTATCAGTTGTTCTGGCAATTGTGTCCTTTGTGGATAACTTAGAACAATTTCAAATTCCATAGATGAGCTATACCAAGGTCAGACTGTCAATAGGCTGCTAATTTGAGTTATGCTACATTAAAAGAAATATCAACATAGGCATATTTTACTAATAACAAATTCTATACTTTGAATTCCTTTCATTTGAGAAAAATAAAAGAATTACATGTAGATATCAACCATTTTCTAGTTCAAGGAAGAATTTTGCTATAAGGTATTTATATTACATAAAATGTGACCTTTTAAAAACTATTACATGTTTGGGTAATGCCTGAAATAGTAAGAAATCTATGAACTGCCTGCATAAATATAGACCTATATAACTCCACATATCCAAAGGTAACATTCATTACTTAACTTTCTATAAGATCCAATGATCTTCAAAACATTTATTTATAGCTATAGAGGATAAAAGATGCTGTTATCAGTTTTTGGAAGGCCAATGTAAGATGCTATGGGAAATATGTGCTAATGGCACATAGAATGGCATGGGAGAAAAAACACAGGCTTTGTAATTGGGAAGACATGAGTTCAAATATGAGTTCAGTTACTCACTAGGTTCACTTTTGCCTTTATATTTTTTCTCTTTCTCAAGACCTCAAAAGTGTAGTATGTTATAAGAAAACCAAACATTCTAACACACTAGGACTTGATATATAAATTCATTAGTGTGAGGGTTACAAGTCAGGGATATAGTTTCATTTATTCTTTATTGAAGTTGTCCCATATTCACTGAAGGGAGGTAAATTCTCCTTGTTCAGGGGATCAGAAAATCAAAATTATTTTCATAATATATTAAAACATCATTTCCTCTTTTTACTCTTTCTCTCATAAGTTTACAGTGAAAATTTCCAGAGGTTATATGATGTGACGTTGCAATCCACTGAATGCAGAAAAGAGATATGAGACTATAGCTGTATTGTCTCTTAAACCTTACAATAAATTGATTTACAAAATTAAAAACAATCAATAAAATATTTATCACTAAATATATTTTGTCCTATAAAACATGTTTAATTTATAAAAAATGTTAATATTT
>NW_011891866.1:3467-5019 GCF_000151845.1 Pteropus vampyrus
AAGAATGCCTTAACAGGTTCATTATTAGATTTAACACAGTCAAGGAAAGAATCAAGAACTTGAAGATACATCAACAGAAACTACTCAACCTGAAATATAAAAAGAAAAATGAGGTTTTTTTTAAAAAAAGCCATAATGGAGTATCCAGAAGTGGTAGGACAATATCAAATGATCTAACATATATATAATTAGAATATCAGAAGAGAGAGAAAAGAGCAGAGCAAATATTTGAAGAAATAATAGAAATTTTCCAAATTAAAGATAGAACCAAGCTACAGACTTTAGAAATTCAGAGAACATCAGGCAAGATAACAAGCAAACAAAATTCACCTAGTCATATCATATTCCATCTCCTGGAAAAATAAAAGGCAAAGAGAAAACCTTGAAGGCAGCTACAGGAAAAGACATACTACATGGAGAGGAACAAAGATGAAAATTACAGGGGACTTATTATAGCTAGAAGACAATGGAATGCTGAAAGAAAAATAAAAGTCGACCCAGAATTCTATGCCAAGGGAAATTATTTTTCAAAAATGAAGTAAAGATACTCTTAGACAAATGAAAACTGAAATAATTAATTGCCAGAAAACCCACCATGCAAAAATTAAAAAAAAAAAAATGGTAAAGGAAGTTCTTTATGCAGAAGGAATATAAGAGCAAACAAAAATGGGATCTACACAAAGAAAATGGAATCAAAGAATGTACAATAAAATTCTTTTTTTCTTATTTTTAACTGATCTAAAATATAACTATCTAAAGCAAAAATAGTAGTAACATATTATGTGTTTAGAACACATGTAAAAGTAAAATTTATAAAAAAATAACATCATAAAAGATGGAAGAAAGGAATTGAGAATATATCATTTAAGATCTTTATATTATCTTATATATCTATGAAGTGATATAGTGATATTTGAAGGTAGGCTCTAATAAATTAAAGATACATATTGTAAATCATAGGAAAATACTTAAAATTAACACAAATGAATAAATAATAAGTTAATAAAGAGAAAAATGAAATTATAACAAATGCTCTGTTTATACGAGAAGGCAATAAAAGAGAAAAAGAACAAACAACAGTTGGAACAAAAATAGTTAATAAAGATGTTAAAAAAAAAATGAAGACTCAGATATATGCTGTCTACAAGAAACACACATTAAATATAAAGGTACAAAATTAAAAGGATAGAAAGAGAGAAACTATGCAAACACCAAAACAAAGCTGAAGTAGCTATATAAAGAGCAGATATAATAGACAAAAAAAAAAAAAAAGAAATATTATCAGTGATAAAGGGGAAACTACTGTCATGATAAAAGGCTCAATTCTTCAAAAGAATGGAACAATCTTAAATGTATAAGCACTTTACAACAGAATTTTAAAATACATGAAGCAAAAACTGATAGCACAGAAAAGAGAAATACACAGGTCGGTAAGTATAGCTGGAGATTTTACCACTTTTCTCTGACAGATTAAGTACACAGTAAATCAGTAATTACAGAATCCCTGAACAATGCCATTAACCTACTTGACATAAGCACATTTACATTTATA
>NW_011891866.1:7139-7548 GCF_000151845.1 Pteropus vampyrus
TCATGTTCACTCTTTTTCCATATTAGTTGCTACTGACAAATTCCGGGATAAGGACATAACATATCTTTTCAGGGACCACCATTCAGCCCTCTGTCAAAAATGTAAAATAATAAGGCTCATTGTTAGCAAGGTACCAGGGAAAGGATATTCATACACCATTAACAGAAGTTAAATTGGCATGATCTCTTTAGAGGACAATTTTCAAAGTCAAAAAAAAGTCTTGAAAATGTACATATTGCTTTTCATACAGTAGTTACAACTTTAGAGCTCTAACCCAAGAAGAAATTTGATTCATCTATGAATGTAAAAGTATGTTAACCATAGTCTTTTTAATATTAGAAAAGAAAACCTGGATCTAAAATGCCCAACAATAGGGGCTTAAATAGGGTTAAGTTGTGTGTGTGTGTAT
>NW_011891867.1:0-426 GCF_000151845.1 Pteropus vampyrus
GTCACTCACCCTGTATGGACGGGGCTGGCCACTGGGCTGATGTTATCTGAGGTCTCCGTGGCCGGGCTACTGGGGATGAGTGAATCTTCATCATACTCTTTAAATGCCTGAGAAGGAGAGAAAGGTCAATTGTCCTATTACCTCTCAGGCCACAGGTGCTGGTCTCAGACCAGCTGATGTTGTGCCAGGCTGGGGAGGCTTGTGCTCACCGCCTCGCCAGAAACCACACGGACCACTGGAAGAAACTCACGTACCACTGACCCTCTCGGGACAAGGCATTCCTGGAGTCTAAAAGGAAGTGCGAGCTTCTTCCTGCCATTAATGGCTGCTCCTCGGCTCAAGACCCTGGACTAGAGTTTAGGAACCAATAGAGCAAGTCCTTACTCCAGTCTGGCTTCGGTCTCAAGTCCTACACCCACTGCTGAC
>NW_011891867.1:3196-5483 GCF_000151845.1 Pteropus vampyrus
GGCCATTCACGGGAGCACTTCTTACACTTGGTCTAGCTTCGGCACAAAATCCAGCAGCTCTTTCTCTTCATCTACATCCCTGGAATCCTTCTCAGCCTTGGAGCCAACAAGTTCTTCCCCTGAAACCACACAAGTTTAAGTGAGTGACACGATAGAGATTTCCTCTTTCTTTTTAAAAAGTGCTTTGCCTGGTCCTCCTCTCAATGTTGATGAGTGGAGGAAGGTCTCTGATGCTCGGAGGGGATCACTAGCAATGTCTTCAACTCGTCCTATTCGTCCAACCCTGATATACAGAGCAGGGCAGCCAGCTCCTGACATCTTAGTCTGTACCAGGCTTTGTAGAAGAAAAAAAAAAAAAACAAAACAAAACAAAACAGAAAGAACCTTCTCTGCTTCCACTTTGAACCTTCTCAAATTCCACTTCCAAACAGCCCTTGTAGCATGTGCGTTGACACCAAAGAAAGCGCTGTTTCTATTCTTTTCAACACGCACACCACAGAAGAATAAACTACAACGAAACTGAATCTGTTCATTTTGAAGGGCTGTAGGGTTTTTTGTAATATGGCAGCTGGAACCTCATTATTTCCTAAGCCCATTACCAAGAGGTTCAAATTATGTCTGCAACCCAGACTGCCTCTTTGCTTCTCCCTCCTTGCTAAACTGGAGTTGGAGCCCTTGACCTTGCAGTGTCATTTACTGTCACTTAGCACTGAGTGTCCTGGCTTTGTGATCTGGAGCTGACAGAATGGAATAACGACAGCTCATGCAGTTATGATCACAAACACAGTGGCATGAGCACAGACACAGAGATGGACAGGCGGGAGCTACCCACCAGGACATGGATCTCATGAGTGTGAATTTCCTGTTTTAGTCAAGCTCCTGCCTCTGTATTGTTAGCTGTCAGAGGAGGGTGCAAAGCAGGAATGGATTAGTGAGAGCTTGGGTTGCTTAGGGTGAAATGCACTCGTGAGAAAGGACCACAGGGAACAGAAAGTGTTTCATACCCATTATAGTTATATGAGCAGTTCCTGGAAAGCAAAGAAGAGCCAAGTTTAAGAAAGGACAGGATTGAAGTCAGTTAAAGTGAGAGGCATATTACCAAAGGGGATACAAAGAGAACTTTAATCATCCAGTTGACAAAGTTATTAAACCAAAGGCCAGGGAGATAACCCAGTCTAACCACACCATTTACATCCCAAGAATTCCCTTCAAACTTAAGTGAGGAGATAGGCTTATCTGGGGCAGGAAAAATACTACAAGCACTCTGTGATTCATAGAAGTTTAAACTATAGCAATTTCATAATAATGGATATATCCCCAAACTTACTGGCCCATTATGTGGTCAGAAAAGCAGCTTATTAAAAGGACTACATACTGATTTGAAATAAACAGCTCGTTATTCATTCCAAGCACAAGGAAAGCATCAGGCCAAATTTATGATGATTCTTTATAGATCTGAGAATTGTTCTAAGTGGAATCATATTTTTATCCATAATATATGAAAACATATATTTTATAAAACTTCATTGGATTTTGTATTTTAACCTCCAAGATGTAGGTTTCTTTCTCCTAAAACTACATTAAAGGAGTATTTTCGATAACAAATGACATCTTTTAAAAGCAGTTCTCTGATTTCAAAACAGACCCGCAGAACTTGGGTGTGCTATAAGGACCCCTGAGTACAACATGGCAGGAAGCACTCAGGGAGTGCTCAGAGCCCCACGTGTCCCTTGATTTACCCAGACTCTCGTTAAATCCCAGATTTTACCTTCATCTTCAGAGACATCCGGGATCTCATCTACTGTCTCAGGGAAACTCATCCAGTGCTTGTCACTGACCAACTAAAATGAGAAAAAGCAGAGAATTCAACCCAAATAGAGCAGTGGGCCCTTTCACCCACCCAGCAGAAACCTGGTCAAGACTGTGGAGACAAGGAGGTGGGAAAGAAGATTTGCCCCAAATGAAGAAAATCAGAGCTCTCAGCCTGGAAGCTGATGTCTGACAGGAACAATGGGGATGGTATGAAAGGAAATGCCAGCTTCCCATTGCCTGCCTCAATCCCATTCGCTACTGCCCCCTTAAGTCTGGTCACACCCCTAAATTCTCCTGCCACTAGGTGGCAGTACAATTCCTTCTGATGGAGGAGACCGAACCCCCCCTCCCACCCTTCACCCCAACTCCATGCCCTTTGCAGGGGTTCTTTCTCTCAGTTGTCCTAGAACCCCAGAAGATCTCCACCTCTGAGAGTGACCCGAAGGAGTACCCTCTCTGTCAGGCTGTGTGTGTT
>NW_011891867.1:5676-8353 GCF_000151845.1 Pteropus vampyrus
CATAATATATGAAAACATATATTTTATAAAACTTCATTGGATTTTGTATTTTAACCTCCAAGATGTAGGTTTCTTTCTCCTAAAACTACATTAAAGGAGTATTTTCGATAACAAATGACATCTTTTAAAAGCAGTTCTCTGATTTCAAAACAGACCCGCAGAACTTGGGTGTGCTATAAGGACCCCTGAGTACAACATGGCAGGAAGCACTCAGGGAGTGCTCAGAGCCCCACGTGTCCCTTGATTTACCCAGACTCTCGTTAAATCCCAGATTTTACCTTCATCTTCAGAGACATCCGGGATCTCATCTACTGTCTCAGGGAAACTCATCCAGTGCTTGTCACTGACCAACTAAAATGAGAAAAAGCAGAGAATTCAACCCAAATAGAGCAGTGGGCCCTTTCACCCACCCAGCAGAAACCTGGTCAAGACTGTGGAGACAAGGAGGTGGGAAAGAAGATTTGCCCCAAATGAAGAAAATCAGAGCTCTCAGCCTGGAAGCTGATGTCTGACAGGAACAATGGGGATGGTATGAAAGGAAATGCCAGCTTCCCATTGCCTGCCTCAATCCCATTCGCTACTGCCCCCTTAAGTCTGGTCACACCCCTAAATTCTCCTGCCACTAGGTGGCAGTACAATTCCTTCTGATGGAGGAGACCGAACCCCCCCTCCCACCCTTCACCCCAACTCCATGCCCTTTGCAGGGGTTCTTTCTCTCAGTTGTCCTAGAACCCCAGAAGATCTCCACCTCTGAGAGTGACCCGAAGGAGTACCCTCTCTGTCAGGCTGTGTGTGTTCGGGGGTGAGGGTGCAGGGGAGAAGCAGACATACCGCAATACTGGGTTCATCAGTGACAACCTTGAGCACGTCTGTTACAGAAATGTAGCCCAAGTGCTTGGCTATTGCCAGAGGTGTGGCTCCATCCTGGGAAAAATCGCAGAGAGAGGGTGAGATCAGACAAGGGAACGAAGTCTGGGAGAAAAGCCCGCCCACTTTACACAGACCAAGCTCACATTCTAAATGTTCAGAAAGGTCTTAAGTGGACAGACTGCATCTTGCAGCCCGGAGCAAGACCCCTGCACGTGTGTGAGCCCAGACGCATGTTAGACATATGACGGGGTATGGGAGAGAGAAAGGCAGTGATGCTTTAAATCTGTAGCCCTGAGTGTGGGCGCCTTGAAATGAGAGCATTGAAATCTTGCCTGGACAAGTGAAGAACTGCCAAGACGGAACCAATTGGGAAGGAATGGGTTAGGAAGGCACCGAATGTGATTTTTAGCTACATGCAGCTACAGGGCAATGCTGTTCACTGCTCTCATCGCCAGTTCTTTGGGTGTCAGTAACTGAGCACTAAAACAGTTAAAGTGATCCATGTATATCAACGAACTCCTTTCAGGCCAATTAGAAATCACAAATCACCGGAAATAGAAGAGGGATATGTTTTCTGCTCTGATTTTAAGAGAAAGAGCGAAGTGACAATAAATTGATATTGACGCTTTTTATTTTAAATTCTTTAGTTCCAGGATGTGCCCGGACCCCATATAGATTCAGCCCCATCTACAGTTATAATTTTAGAAACCACATCTACAACCAAAGGTCTGCACACTTTCTGAGCTGGAAGCAGCTATGGTGATAATCTAGTGAAACCTGCTAAAGACAGCCCTGAGGTCCTGAAACATCATGAACCACGCAAGACATTTGGTTTTGTTCATTTGTACCATACTGAAAGCAGCTTTACATGTTTTAGAAACAATTTCAACAATAGTTAAGCAAAAATAAAATGGGGAGAGTGATTGGTACTTGAAAAGATAACCTTCAGTTCACCAGAAAGAGAAACGAATCACAGCACCCTGTGGCCAGCAGGACCCAGGCAGCTGCAGCTTTACTGTCCTGCATCCTGCCCAGGTCCTAGGTGTGCAATGAGGGTCACCTGAGGCTCAGTGGTTAAGGACATCTCACAGGACTGTCCACAAAAGCAGTTTTCTGCAATCAGGAAATGGGTGGGTACTCACCGAGCTGACCTCGTTTGGGGAAGCACCGTTTTTGAGAAGCAGTGTCACAATGTCTGTGTGTCCTTGTTGGGCAGCCTGGTACAAAGGGCTGTATCCTAGCTATAAAACAAGGTAGGCATTTTGGCGGGATTAGCTAGCTCTGATATAAATAAATAACTGCCCACATACTACAGAGACTATTTATCTTCTACATCCAACATAAAAAGTGCATTTTCTCTATTTCCTCTTCTAGGGTCAAAGCTTAAAATTGTGGCATAGCCCCAAGCGTGCCCAGTCATTCTGGCTGCATCCTGATTTGGCACTTAAAAAGCATCAGTGTAGGAGTCAGGTCTCAGGCATCCCTGTACCTTAGTCTTGGCATTGACGTTTGCCTGGTGCTGAAGCAGAAACTTCACCAGCTTGATATTTCCATAATGACTGGCCATATGAAGGGGAGTATAACCCATCTGAAAGGCAAGAAAAGAGAATGGGTGACCAGCAGGGCTTCTGGGCCCACCAAGAGCCACTGTGAGTTATGGCTCATTAAAAGAGAGAATGGATGGGAAAACCCTTCAGAAGGTTGACAGCTGCTCTGAGGTATAAGCCGTACTGCCGTGGCCAGTCAGATACCTTTGACCTGGAAAGACACAGGGCTCGATGTCAGACAAGTGAAGTTCGAGATGCCT
>NW_011891868.1:0-1609 GCF_000151845.1 Pteropus vampyrus
AGGGGCCGCCTGCCCAATCAGATCCTTCCCCAGTCAAGACACGCTTCGCCCCCCAGCCCCGCCCGTCAGGGTCACCCCCACGGGCGCCCGCCAGGGGGTGGGCAGGACGAGGGGACAGTGGGAGGAGGAGGGACAAGTGTGAACCGGTCCGTTTGGAGGGTTTCCCGCCCTTCCTCCTGAGCGCTCCGGGCGGGGCCGGCAGGTCAGCTCACCTTGAAATTGTTTTCTTTGGCAAAATGAAGGATCATGTGTCTCCTCTCTCTGGTCGTATTGGTGGCATCGAAAACCTGACAGGGAGGAAGAAAGCGGGCCGTGAGGGGAACCCACGCTGGACTTTAGCCGCGTCGGCCACACCACAGAGGCCGGGCCTGTCCCTTCCTAGTGGAAGCCAAAAACAGCGGTTCCAGAGAGGCTGCGCCCGGCCCGCGGCCCTCCTCGCCTCCCCCCTTCCCCCGCCACACTCAAGGATGGAAGGGGACGGACGGTGATGGCCCTTAAAACAAAGGAACGAGTGACGGTGACAGGGGAGGGTGCACGTGGCTGCAGCCACCCCAGGTCCAGCATGCCTTGCAGGGGTGCCGACCGCACGCAGAGGAGGGGTGCAGGGCACACTAGCCGGCTGTGCCCCCCGTCCTGACCTCCGTCCCGTGTCCCTGTGCTGTCCAGCCACCTGCTTCTCCCAACTCTTGGGCCAGAGGCACCTGTCCCTATTTGAAGGGTCCCCACCACGCCACTGCTCAGGCCAGGGTCTCTGTTTCACTCTGTCCAGGGTGCCATCCCACCACGGGATTGGAGACGGAGCCGTGTACCCCAAAACTTACTGAGATCTGGCCCCCTTCCTTCGTCAGGTAAGCTTTGACGTCTCTCAAGGCAGCCAGGGCGCACTGCCTGGGACACACGGAAAGAGCGCAGGCATCAGGGCCCACCCACCCCAGGAGACACCCAGCACCCCCGCACCCCAGGGGCCGCAGCGCCCGGCTGTGCTACCGCGGGCCTGCTCGGGCTGACCAGGCCCCGCTGGCCCAGGGGCACCCCGTCAGAGCCCCACAGAGGGCCATAGTCACCCCCCGAAGCTCTGCTCGTGCCTAACTGCACGGTGAACCCCGGGACCTCTGAGGAACCCACGCCCAGGTCCTGCCCAGGTCGCACGGACTGGCCCAGGGCGGGCCTGGTGCCAGGTCCCTTCCCACCTCCCGGGTGACTCTAAAGTGCAGCCAGGGCTGGACGTCATCACACTCGGGTTTCAGGATCACCTCGGGCTTAAAAAAGTGCTTTCTCGTGTGAACAGCTGATTTTCCACGAAAGCGGTTGTGTTCGTTCTTAATAACAAGACCGTGTTGTTGATCCGCATCATGTCAGCTGCATTAGCCCGTCCGGGAGCCGATGGGAGCAGCGCGTCTCACAGATGCCAGGAGACGCCCTAACGCATGCGGCAGTGGGGCCACCGGCAGTGGGGGCACACCCCAGGCCAGCTTCCTTGTCCCCTCACCGAACCCCGCTTCCGGAAGCAAAGCGACCCCCAGCCAGGGCCTGCCCGGCGGCACGGGCCTTACCTGCGGACCCTCATGGCCTCCTCGTTGTCCGGGCGGAAGAAGCTGTAGGAGCTGTA
>NW_011891868.1:3779-4237 GCF_000151845.1 Pteropus vampyrus
GGACGTTTAAGGGGCAGTGTCTCCTTGGCTGGCATCTTGCCCCCAAAACCCTGACACCTTCAGGTGACTCCAGCATCCTGGTAATGAGTGTTCGTAAACCAGGGACCACCTGCTGAGAGCAAGAGACTGGCCACCTGCCCACCCCCCGGCTGCCACGGTCAGCCCCGCGTCCCCCACCAGACACGCAGCACTGCTCCCTGGGCACCGGGCACACGGGTGCAGGCAAAGCTATTCAGCTGCACTGCAAATCTAGGCAGACGTCGTCATGTTTAGACAGGGGCTTTATCTGAAGGAAGATGCCTATCTTACGCTGGACGGTCCCCACGCAGTCCTGCGCTCAGCCTGCTGAACAAGCCGAGGTCAGCTGTCCAAACGGCCAGCACACTATTCTAGGGCCCGCCCCCGGACCTGTGGCTGGCGGCAAGGAGGAAGCACAACACACAGCGACCGGTTCTTTC
>NW_011891868.1:6584-7676 GCF_000151845.1 Pteropus vampyrus
ATGGCTTCGACAAGTCTTTCCCCAGGGGAAGAAATGGAAAGGGCTGTTTAAGACAGACGGCGAGCCGCAGATGCAGACGGGGTCAGCCCCCAGCAGGCCTGCCGGGATGACTGCAGCGTAACCCCCGACTCCCGCCCAGCAAGGGTCAAGGGCACAGAAGGCCCTGCAGTTAACACCACCACCTGAGGCAGCCTCTCTGGGAAACAGGCTGCCGCACGCCCTCAGCCCCGGGAGAAGAAATGCAGGCCCAGGAAGCACTGGCGAACTGGCAAACACTTAACTATTGTCCACTGGACACAAACCCGCCCTTGGGGTGACATCAGCCCCAAGCGTCTGCTTAATGTGAGGGACCAATATCTAAGTGGTCCGGCCCCAGGCGGGTGGGCCTGAGGATTCATTTGGGAGGTCGGAGAACCCAGCTAAGCCAAACCTCTTCTGTAGTATGTGGTGAATTCCATACTCATTCACGACTCCCCACGCACATTTTAACGCCTCCCTAACTAACCTTTGTCCAAGAAAAGCCCCTCCCAACCCAACAAGGTCTCTGCCAGGACCGTGAGGGACTGGGCATTGTAGTGAGTCATCTGACAGCCTTGGGAGGCAGCACAATAGCCCAGTGGCCAAGAGGCCCGGGACGGAGTCAGAGTTCGAAGGCAGTTCTCACGGTCTCCTTTGACCTTGGACAAGCTACTTGAGCTCCCACTTAGTCTCTTTTTCTGTGAAATGGATGGATGCTTCATCAAGTTTCTTGGGAGGGCTAACTACCACGTAATAAGTGTGAAATGCTTCCCACAGCGCCTCCATCAGTGTCAGCCTCTATGGCTTTCCTCGCTCCAGACACGTGGAAGCTGAGACCCCCCAGTTGAAGAGGGTCAGAAGCGGGGCTCACGAAGTCTCCCTCACATGAAATCCTGCAAGCGCTCTCTTTTTCCTAAACCAGCGGCTCTCCACCGGTGACTGAACCTAAGGAGCTCTTAAAACACAGGACGCCCGGGCCGCGGCAATTCTCACTAGGTTTGGGGTACCTATGTGGATTTTGTTTTTCAAAATCTCCCCAAAATGGTTCCAATGTGCAGCCAGGGCCGAGAGTCA
>NW_011891869.1:0-2074 GCF_000151845.1 Pteropus vampyrus
AGGGTAATCTCTCTTTCTTATTGACCTGTCGGTAACCCTAGAACAGCATGAAATGCCAGCTCCAAAGCTCCTGGCAGTTAGCAGAGACCAGTGAAGTTGGTTGGGAGTAATGAATAAAAACAAAGAGCTTGCCCCCATCAGCAAGAAGAAGTTCCCACTCAGCTCCAGCTTGTTGCAGGCCTGTGGAAGGGCAGGCCCGGTGTGGCTAAATGGTTTGGTTTTACAAGAGAAGCTGGAGAATTGAGATATGCAAAATCTCCCAATTTTTCCATCATTGGCAACTCATTCAAAATTTTTAAAAAGACCGCCATGTAGGGTCGAATTTGGCCCATGTTCAGCCACCTCTTCCCTAGAGCCTTGCAGAGTTCTTCACAGGTAGTTGACTTTCCATAAAAGCTTTTGAGTTCATGAGTTAACTAACTATTAGACAAAGAGGCTGTTTGAAGGCCCAGCCCTTCGGACATGCTTCTGCTGCCCGGTTAGCATCATCTCCAACAGGAAGAAAAGGATCTTTGAGTCGACCCTGTTAACAGGAGTCCTCCACCCACCCTGACAAACTCGGCTCTCTAGTGGCCCTTGGGTTTTGCTTGGGCGAGATCATCAATATCACCCCCACCTGAATTGTAGAACCAGATGCCTGACTTCAGGACATTCGGGAACTATCTTGGGCAGATTGTCACCCTTCCAGGTCCTCAGCATCACGGTTTACCAGTGAGAGGTTCTTCATTAGTATTCGAGTGAATGAAATCAAACCTGGTCCTTATCTGTCCACTCACTCAGTGGATGTGGATTGACCGCCCACTGTGCGCCAGTAGTGAGATTCCAGCAATCACTTATTGACCTGCTCATCGCTAACCGTACATGGGGCAGGTAGATATTGAGGGGTGCTGGGTTTGGGACCGAGCTATGGATCATGAGGGTAGGGGTACATGTAACTCAACTCGATGGTCAGAGAAGGCCCCTCTGAGGAAGACCCCCAAGGAAGACTTTTTTAAAAGAATTAATAAAGGGAGAGCAATATCGCCCGCGAATTCCTTTAAAAGAATGCTTGGAGAAAAAGTGGGACCAAGGTTATATAATCATTCTAGTCTTGGAAACAAAGGTGCCGTGAAAGCCGACAGCACCCCTGAGATGTCAGAGAGGAAAGGGAGGAAGGAGTCATTGCTCTTTCTAACATGACGAACACGTTGAACGTGGTGGAGGAAGCAAGACCACGACCTGGTTCCGAAGGCCTACGTCAGACTTTCTCGGGGTCTTCGAGTATTTCCCTTTTCCTCCTGCATTCCACATTTTTCTCCACAAGTCCTCCTGTCCACAGAGTGAAATAAAACTTAAAACATCACCCCCTTCCCCAGCCTCGAGGGAGAAAGATACCCATCCCAGCTCCATCGCTGGGGGGGCAAGATGATCTGGCCTCCTCGTGCCTCAGTTTCCTCATCTGAGATGTGGAAAAATGACATTGACTTTGCAGGGTCCTGAGGAGACGGGGATGCGTTAAGGTTCCTCCTGCCACGACTTGTCTTCCTTCCGTTCCCCTTCTGCGGAGCCTGGGAGCCGCCACAGCTGGTGCCTCTGTGCAGCCAGATTCCCGTTGGCATAATTTAGCCTCACAAAGCGGCTAATGGGGCTTCGCTGGCTGCGGGCCTCCTGGTTGTGTTCTCTAATTAGCACAGCCTTCTCTGTGAGCTGCCGCCAGCCCAGCCCGGCCCGGCCCCGGGCTCCTCCCTTCCAAAAACAAAACAAAACAAATCACCATCTCTGCAGCCTCTCGTCGCTGAAGGAAGCTCAAAGGAAACAGGAAAAGGAAACGCTGTCAGCGCCAATGATGAGAAAGTGGTTCTGGCTTCGAGGTTCCTCCACCCGTGGCTCCCGCCAGCGCGGGCGTCTTTTCCTTGCGGTCCACCTGGGCGCCACCATCGTCGAGGTGGCGTGATGTCAGTCAGAGTTTCTGGAGACCCAGCACAAGCAAGACACCGTGTCCTCTAGTTCTCAGCCTGACGTACCTCCTCCCCAGGCCCCCGCTTTCCTCCCTCTTCGCTTTTCACCCGTGTGCCCCCGAGAGGCAGTTTCGAGG
>NW_011891869.1:3119-3688 GCF_000151845.1 Pteropus vampyrus
CTCGTCGCTGAAGGAAGCTCAAAGGAAACAGGAAAAGGAAACGCTGTCAGCGCCAATGATGAGAAAGTGGTTCTGGCTTTGAGGTTCCTCCACCCGTGGCTCCCACCAGCGCGGGCGTCTTTTCCTTGCTGTCCACCTGGGCGCCACCATCGTCGAGGTGGCGTGACGTCAGTCAGAGTTTCTGGAGACCCAGCACAAGCAAGACACCGTGTCCTCTATCTCTCAGCCTGACGTACCTCCTCCCCAGGCCCCCGCTTTCCTCCCTCTTCGCTTTTCACCCGTGTGCCCCCGAGAGGCAGTTTCGAGGAGGAGAAGTGGTTTTAGAGTCCAATGGTCCAGCCCCGACTCTGGGGCTTATTGGCTGCGTGAGCTCGGCAGGGTCACGTCTCCGAGCCTCACTTCCTCCCTCTGTAAAATGGGATCATGACACCAGTCCCGCAGGCTCAGGAGGAAGCTGTCAAAGATACGCACGCGCAGACGCTTGCCCAGTGCCCGGTCCCCGTGGAAACTCAGCGAACGGTCCAGAGTTTCATCCCTTCCCCGTCGCCTTCTCACACTGCGCTCACACT
>NW_011891869.1:3738-4095 GCF_000151845.1 Pteropus vampyrus
CCTCTAGTTCTCAGCCTGACGTACCTCCTCCCCAGGCCCCCGCTTTCCTCCCTCTTCGCTTTTCACCCGTGTGCCCCCGAGAGGCAGTTTCGAGGGTGAGAAGTGGTTTTAGAGTCCAATGGTCCAACCCCGACTCTGGGGCTTATTGGCTGCGTGAGCTCGGCAGAGTCACGTCTCCGAGCCTCACTTCCTCCCTCTGTAAAATGGGATCATGACACCAGTCCCGCAGGCTCAGGAGGAAGCTGTCAAAGGTACGCACGCACAGACGCTTGCCCAGTGCCCGGTCCCCGTGGAAACTCAGCGAACGGTCCAGAGTTTCATCCCTTCCCCGTCGCCTTCTCACACTGCGCTCACACT
>NW_011891870.1:0-2462 GCF_000151845.1 Pteropus vampyrus
TTAGGATGTGGTCGTCATGGCAACAGGATGCGGCTTTTTGTTAAATAGAGCGGCCGTCCGCCTTCCCGCGGCCCTGTGGACGGGAACGTGCTTGTGTTGGAGCCCAGTGAGGCCTGGGGAGACGAGCGTGGTGAACAGGTCCCGATACCGCAGGTCAGTGGGACGCGGGTGGAAGGGCCCACGGACCGGTGGCCCGGGCTCTAGCGAGCCCGCGCCTGGCCTGGTCACTGGGCGTTCGCCACGCCAGCCGGCCCGGGTCAGCGTTTGAGCCATGTCATTTCCTGTGCTGTGTCCAGGGACAAACTGCCTCCTGCGAATCGGCACTTGGGTTTGAAATTCTGGCTTTGGGCTGTTAACTCCTCTGAACCTGATTTTTCTCGCGTATAAAGTGGTGATGATCACACTTATTTTGGGGGTGTTGTGAGTGTCGAGCCCCTGGCCACCGCTGGCTGCCGTCATCAGCTGGTTCACTCGATGACCCCGCTGCCCGCTGACGAGGGGCTGAGCGCGCGCTGGCGGAGAAAGACATGGCTACTCGACCCGCACCTACGTAGCGGCGTTAAGGGACAGAGGCAGCGTGGGTAGCGGTGGGGACGGCTGCTTAGACGGGTGGGGGCTGGGGAAACCCCCACGACAGGCTCGGCCAGAGTCGGGGAGCCGGCGGACCAGGGCCGAGAAGGAGCCGCGTTCGGGCTGCTCGTCCCGCCTCCCGCTGGGCCTGGAGTAAGCGGCTGAAAGGCGCCGTGGGCCCGTCGCAGTGACGCTGTGCGCCTCGTCCAGGGGCGGCTGACGCCTCGGTGGCTCCAGCCCTGGCGGATGCCAGTGCCGTGAGGGCAGGGACACGGGCAGGGGTCCCCGCCACGCAGTGCTGCTGACGGCGGACCGGACAGGCGGGGGGTGCAGAACCCTCCAGCCAAAGCCGGGGCAGAGACCTCGATCCGGGAGGACCCCTTGCTCAGAGGAAATGCCCCCGGCACACGAAAAGCTTTCACAGCATGGGGGGACGTTCAGGTGGGACAGGTGCCAGGCGGGTGGCCCGCATTCGATTTTGTCCCCACCATGGCCTCACCAGTGAACTCAGAGTCACAGCACCCCGCGAGCCCTCATTTCTCCTCTGAGCCGCTGTGACGACTTCTACCCAGGTGTCCTCTGGGGAGCCGAAGGCCAAGGAGGGGAGGTGGCCAGCCTGGGGCCACGAGGCCTCAGGGTAGTGCCTGGCCCTGGGTTCCAGATGGCAGGACCCCAGTGCTCGCTGCTGGGCGAGATGCCTGGAACGTCTCCTGGGCGTGCCGTGCGACGGTGGCACCGAGACCCTGGACATGCTCGTCCCATCGCAAGCCCTAAGGCACAACGTAACTGCTGGCAGGCACAGCCTGGAGCCAGCCCTGCCCGCTCGCCGGGCGCATGGGTCTGTGTGTGGGGGAGCAGATCATGGCCCGCACACACGCACAGTGCGAGTGTAGAGGGGTGTGTGTGAGTCTGAGCACGTGTGTGTGTGCGGTGAGCGTGCGGGGCACAAGTGTTTGCAGGAGTGCACTTGGGACACAGGGCACGCAGGGCCCAACACGCACAGGGGCACAGGGCGGGGCGAGGTCGCCTCCCTCTGTGGAGAGGCCGAGGGTGCCTGGCCTGGGAGTGCCCACCCACTATGCCGCACCTTGGGGTCTGCTGTCCCGATGCCCCCTGAGGGAGGTGGCGGTCCCAGGTCCTAGCACAGGGACACACCACCCCCAACGACAACGCGGCCGTAGACACAGCCTCCGCAGGGGCAGGCAGACGTGCGGGCACTCCGAGTCTGACAGAGGCCACCGGGGCCGTCCCGCCTGCCCCAGGCCGGAGGCCTCAGAGCCTCGGCACCAGAGGACACCCGCAAAGACCCGAAGCCGCTTGGTCGCCGCAGGACCAGCCCAGGGCCTTATCCGACCGCAGGCGTCACGGCCGGGACTCAGGCAGCGGGGAGCAGGGCGCTTCGATGGCCTCTGGGATGGCCGTGTCCTCCCTGCCCCACCGCCCAGTGGGGCCCGGGCCAAACCGTGGAGCCCTCGGCCACCGTCCTTCGGGCTGGCTGCCCTGTCCTCAGCTCAGGGTCTGCAGACCGGCTGGGGGACCACCTGGACCCTCCCTGCACACACGTGCCGGGCCGAGGACTGTGACAGGAGGTGTCCCTGTCACCTGGGCTGTGCCTTCAAGCACACGGCTTCTCGTCTCGTGCCCCAACACCAGAGTCCAGAACGACCCTGGAGCCGGGCCTGGCGCCAAGTGGACGGGCGCCTCCGCCCGTCCCTGTCGCGGGTGCCCCGAGGCCGAGGGCAGGACCCCGGAGGCTGCACTGCTCAAGCTTCTCTTCTCCCTGGAGGTGGCCCTGCTGTCGGCCTTGGCAGAGTGGTGGGTTCTAAACAGACCGCCCGCTCCCCCCAGCCAGGCCACTGTCTCTGAGGCAGCGCTGGCATCAACGGGTCAGC
>NW_011891870.1:3601-4059 GCF_000151845.1 Pteropus vampyrus
GCCACAGCCGGTCCTTGACCACGGACGGCCCAGTCAGGACATAACTTAGGCCAGGCAACTTCCGTCCGCCAAGGGTGAGTCCCCAGAATGCAGCCCACACTCCGGGCAGTAGGGGGCCCAGGCCTCACCCCTGAGGGCCCACCTGGGTGCCTTCCGCCCAGTCAGGGGCCTAGACTCAGCACTGGTCAGCGGGGGCTGGGCAGGGACCCCGGACCAGGAGTGCTGGGCTGGAGAGCTGGACCTCGCGGGAGGACTCGCTGTCAAGAACGGGAAGGCATGTTTTTCCCGGACTGTTTCCACCATTGTCTGGCTCTTTCCTTGTCTCTCCGTAAAGGGGAAAAGCCCCAGAAATGACATCTCCAAACCACAGAGGACGCTTTTAAATCAACAAGCCTAGGTCAGCTGCCTCATCAGCGCCCCTTCCCTGCAGCGGATGGAAGCGCCTCCGGGCTGGCCAC
>NW_011891870.1:4109-4959 GCF_000151845.1 Pteropus vampyrus
CCAGGGACAGGCGGGAGCACGGGCCCCCTCGCTGCCCCTTCGCTGCCCCCACGGCGGGGTCTGTACCAGTGGCTGGCAGTCCCAGTGTTGGAGAGTGAGCAAGAAGTATGGGAAGCCCTGGGCACAGGTTGCCACTGGACACTGGGCATGGCCACGTCCACCGGGTCACCTGCCCAGGACCGTCCTGTGGGCGCCCTGCAGCCGCAGAGAGGGGAGGTGGCCGTGCTGGCCGGGGCAGTTGGGAGGAGCAGCAGAGAGGAGCCTCGGCGCGGGTGGGAGGCCGGGGGTGGCCCTGCTCAGTGCCTAGGTGGTCACCTGAGGCCATCGCTGCCGCGTCTGAGTCCTGGGGCCAGTGTCGCGTCCAGAGTGATGCGCTGCATCCTAGGACCTTTCAGTCCCCTTGCAACTGAAGGTCCCCTAGGAGCACTTTCTGTGCGTTCGGTGGAGGGTGGCCAGGACACGCCTCTGTGTGGTGGCAACTGGCCCTGAAGGTGGGTCTCAGCCACACACCCTTCGAGACGCCTCGTCCCAGGTTGTCTTCGCTGGGCCCCCAGCTGGGGCTCAAAATTCTGCCCTTGGGCGCACCTGCTCCTGTCTCCGAAAGCAGACAACCGCTTGGAAGCAGGTGGGTCCTCCCCCTGCCCCGGGACACGTTACTGACGTGGGACGTGGTGCGTCCACTCCGCCGAGTGCCGCCTGGTCCGGACCATCCACTGTCCCTGCCCGTGCCCTTCAAGGATTCCAGTCCCTCACTGATGACCTCACCATGGACCAGGCAGGGGAGGGACAGCCTGTCCCCAGGGCTCCCCCACCCTTCACAGCTGCCACTTCTAGTTATTTCTCGTCACCT
>NW_011891871.1:0-304 GCF_000151845.1 Pteropus vampyrus
CATGTAAGTCAGAAAAAAAATGTCAATTTTTAAAAGATTGAGGAACCCAAAGTGAAAAGCCGAGTGACATCACAGAACAAAAGAGGCTTTCTGCTATTACATCCAATGTGATCAATATTTTTTCTGTACATGGTCATTTAAATATTACCCTGGAGGCATAATGAGGGTCCACTGTGGAAAGTGCCATGTTCAGTTGCTGCTGCATTTCTATTAGATGGTGCCACTCATTCTGAATTAAAAGCATTTCTGAGTACACCCATGCTTGTAGCAGCATTATTCACAATAGCTAACGTGTGGAAACCAT
>NW_011891871.1:1524-2234 GCF_000151845.1 Pteropus vampyrus
ATTTTTTCTGTACATGGTCATTTAAATATTACCCTGGAGGCATATCTGCCTCTTCTTCCATGACGAGGGTCCACTGTGGAAAGTGCCATGTTCAGTTGCTGCTGCATTTCCATTAGATGGTGCCACTCATTCTGAATTAAAAGCATTTCTGAGTACACCCATGCTTGTAGCAGCATTATTCACAATAGCTAACGTGTGGAAACCATGTATCCTTAGGTGGATGAATGGGTAAGCGAATGTGGTATATCCATACAGTGGAATATTATTCAGTCCTAAAAAAGAAAGCAATTCTGACACACGCTATGATACGGATGAACCTGGAGGACATTTTGTTAAGTGAAATAAGCCAGGCACAAAAGGACAAATACTGTATGACTCCACTTACACGAGGTACTAAGAGTAGTCCATAGAGACAAAAGAAAGAATGATTTTGCCAGTGATTGGGGGAGGGGAGAGAATACGGAGTTGTTTTTTAATGGGTATAGAGTTTTGGTTTTGCAAGATGAAAAGAGTTTTGGAGACTGGATACACAACAATGTAAATGTACTTAACACGACTGAACTGTACACTTAAAAATGATGAATGACGTAAATTTTATGTCATGTGTGTTCTACCACAATAAAAAAAAAAAATGGAAGAAAAAAAAGAGCAGTTCTGAAAAACATTTATGTAAAGTCCAGACCTTGGACTCAGAGGGTATGACTGAGCCA
>NW_011891871.1:3542-3864 GCF_000151845.1 Pteropus vampyrus
AATAAAAAAAAAAAAATGGAAGAAAAAAAAGAGCAGTTCTGAAAAACATTTATGTAAAGTCCAGACCGTGGACTCAGAGGTTATGACTGAGCCAGCAACCATGGGTGGGACGACCTTCTGCACTGAACAGAAATGCACGGCTCCGTTTTCTAAAACCAAGATTCGGGAGCTGAGCAGGGCTACGCAGGAGGTGGCCTTAAGTGTGGGTTTTTTATCACTCATCGGTGACAGTTGTTACACTCGAAGAGACAGTAAAATACTTCCTGAACACACAAAAATAAAAAAAATAAACCCAAATAAAACCTGAATGGCTGAGAGTGCC
>NW_011891872.1:0-923 GCF_000151845.1 Pteropus vampyrus
CAAAAATGAGAGGTGTGGGGAAGAGTCCTGCCCCGCGTAGGAGAAGCTCGTCGACGGGAAAAAGCCGTTAGGAAGGCTCCGGATGGGTTTGTTTCCTCCCTGGGTGAACTTGAAAGCCCGCTGGCAGAACAGCCCTCGAGACGCGAGGAGGAAGAATACCTGGTTTGGTGACCAGCTCCTGCGTGGAAGGTCCAGGGCTCAGTCCCCCGCGGGCACCTTCATCGCCTCCCGCAGCCGCAGCTTCCCCAGGAGAGACATCCTTCTCCTTCTCCGCGTCCCCCTCCTTTCCCGTGTTCCGCAGCAGCCAGACGAAAAGCGCTCCGGCCAGACCCCCACCAACCAGCAGGGCGGACCAGACGGCACCCATGGCTGAGAGGCCGCAGCTGCGGGAGACGACGGCGACCGGGACAGGGGCTCAGGTCACGCAGGCAGAGCCACACCTACCCTGTCCGCTCCAGCCTTTTACGGTCCCAGTTGGCTGGCGCATCTCTGCCGAGCCCAGCCCTCCGCGGCTAACACTCAACTTTGCCGGCCCCGCCCCGCGCCGCTCCCTGCGGCCGCAGCCCCAGGCTCCGGCCCCGCCGGACTGGAGCGCTCTCCTTTACCAACATTTTCCGCTGCCAACCCCGCCGGTCGCTGGTGGCCGAGGGCACTGGGTGCCAGGTTCCACGTGTGTCCCGCACGCGTGAAGAGCCCAAGAGCGCGCAGCCACTACGCGCAGAACCGGCCCAGCTCCGCCGCCTTTGCTTCTCACGCTACTACTGCACGCAAGGCCCAGCCCGCCCCGGCGCCTCCTCCCCGTAGACGCTCCGCAGCCGCGCCGCCGGCTAGAGGCAGGAGCTTCCCGGAACGAAGACGCGGGCGAGACGGGCGCGCGTCCCGGCCGCGCGAGGCTGGCGCTCGGGCTGGAGCGGCAGCTCGGC
>NW_011891872.1:3183-5318 GCF_000151845.1 Pteropus vampyrus
CTGACCTCCCGATCTTCCTGCCCCAACCTGCGACTTGCCCTGTCTTCTTCAGAAGTGCAACCACATCCTTTCCCATTGCTGAAAAAACAACTTAAGAGTCATCCTGCATGGAGACTTTTTTCACCCTCAGTAGGCAGTAGAAAATTCTGCCACTCTTTCTTCAAAATGCATTTAGAATTCTACTTTTTTCCAAGGAAGTTACTTACATACACCCTGGTCTGCCACCTTCATCTGTCACCTGGATTACTGCAATCACCTCTCACTGCTCTCTTCCTGCTTCTACCCTTGAGCTCCCTACAGGCTACCTTTAAAGCTAGCATCAGGCTACTGTCAGAAGGCTACTGTTAAAACACTCCTTCATCTGCTTCTCTGCCTCATCCTCCAATTGCGCTATATCTTATGGCAAAGACTTTTAAGACCCTACGGGATCTGTCCCCTGTGACCTCTCTGAGCTCATCTCCATCTCTTCCTCCTCCAGCTACACTGGCTTCCCGGCCTAGACTCATTCTTCCTGCAGACAGCCATCCAGATATCTATTCTCTTCCCCTCGGCCTCTTCAGGGCTTTGCACAAGTGTCATCTGCCCTGTGAGCCTTTCCCTAGTAATCCAATTTTAACTAAAACCCCCTACTCCCTATACCATTTCCTTATTTATTTTTCTACTTAGCATTTAGGGCGTCACTTTGAATACACTCAATAATCCATAGATTTGTTCTGTTTAATGTCTCTCCTTTCTTTAGAATGTAAACTACTGAGTGAACGGATTAAAAGCTCCACATCTGGAGCATTATTGTCATTTTCTTTATATAGATTCTATATACATTTTTAACACAATGTAGATGCTACTTTTGTCATGCAGTTTTCATGTCAAACTAATTAAAGACTTGATGGTAGACTTTTTAAAGACCTCTAAAGTTTAAAACCACTGAAAACCACCCATCTGTCTCAATTCAGGCGGCCTTAAGATGACAAAACCAATGTTGAGATGCATATGAAAACAATAAAAAGCGGTAGCAAAGCTATATTTTTAAGTAAGTGACTATCCCTATATAAAATAGCCTTCTCTTAAGGACTCTGTCTTTTATGTACTCTATCTTACTATCTTACTCTGTCTTTTACGGACTCTATTACAGACTCTGTCTTACTAAATGGTTCTTAAAGACTATTGTAGATCTAATTTTTAAGTCAGAATTTTGTAGAAAAAAATTAGAATTATTCTCCTTTTGTCAAAGTAAAAGTTGATGTTATAGGATGTCCTTGAATTTTACAAACTCTAAAACTCATAAAGTACGTTTATTAAACTTACGAAAATCTAACATTTTCTTTCTATTTCCTGACTGATAACTTCAGTTGCTGCTTCATTGATCAGTTTATGATTATTATTTTATATCAATGTGCTAATGAATGAAATCCCAGAGGATCTGTAAAATCCTAGAATGCAATCTCCGCTGTTTCTGATATCTAGAAGGCTCTTAATAAAAGTTTATTGTTGTCATCAATTGCTATTTCATTTATTAATGAAAATGACACAATTCTTAATGAAAATGACACAATTCTTCCTAAGCCATAGAATTCTTTTCATATTGTATCAAATTTATTATGCAACATTTTTAAAGATCATGATTTATTTGGCTTTTCTGAACTGAAATGTTGACTCATTAATTACTGTGTTGCTGCTCTTTAAAAAAACTCTCCACTCACTACCATATTTATTGAAAGTCTACAGTCGGCGTATTCTAAAAACACTCTTATAGCACTAACAACACTGTGTCTATCACTATACAATTGCAAAGTAATGTTCTTTGCCTCTATGTAGAAGACCTTTGAGCCTAGGAAGACAGGAGCAAAAAAGGAAAGCAGAGCAGGAAGACGATGAGTTCCATGGGATGAGGTGCTAGCAGGAAGTTGGAACTGGGGGTGTGTGATTTAAACAGAGATATTGGGATTTTCTCACAGAGAGATGGCAATTAAATTCATGGTAGAGATTAATGTTCTGAAGAGAAATCAAGAATGAGCCAATAACTTCAGCTCTTGGCATAATTTCAAGAAGAAACATTGGAAAGCTGCCTTCATGTTGCAAGCTAGGTTACAATTAGGTCTTGATGTTATATTTCAGAGGGCATTTTCTAAGTGATT
>NW_011891872.1:8378-9840 GCF_000151845.1 Pteropus vampyrus
CTGCCTGGAAGGGGCACTGAGGAAGACAAGGCTTCTCCAGCTCCACCAGAACGTGCAGTACTGCCTATTCTGCTCATGGAGAAAGTAGGTCCTGTGAGTGCACCACTGCTCGTGCCCAGGAGAAAAATGGGCAAAGTTACAAAGAAATACAACAGACCGAAACCATTTCTTAAATAGTCAAGTTCATCAACAATAAAAAGAAATACAATTAAAACAAGATACCAATCTTTGTCTATCAAATTGGCATAGATGTATTTTTTAAGACAAAACTCAATGCTGGCAAAGATGCTAAGAAAAAGGCACTCATATTTAACTTGGGAAAGTGGGAAAAGACACTTTTTAGAGGGCAATTTGGCGCTATATATCAAAAGCCTTAAAAAACACAAAACATAGTAAGCAATTCTCTGTGTGTGTGTGTGTGTGTGTGTGTGTGTGTCTCTGTGTGTGTGTATACATATGTATATACCGTTTGACATAGCAATTCAATTTCTGGGAATTCTGAGTGGAATTCTGCTAGTCCATCAACCCCTATAATCCATATGACATCCTACAATCCGTATGATAGCCCCTCACAACAAAGAATAAATAACAATAGTGCCGAGGTTGAGAAACTCTGCCCTAGAGCATGTGATCTAAGAGAAAGTGAGGAAGAAGCACAATTCCTTTTAAGACCTAGTTCTGGAAACCACACATCACCACTTCAGCCACATTCCATTCATTAGAAGTAAGCAGCTCTGTCAGCCACCCTCAGCAAGAGGGGAAATTAACGTCACATTCTGAAGCAAGGAGTATCAAAGAATTTGTAGACATATTTTAAGACCAGCAGAGTTTGTCTTCCAGCCACAAATTATTTACATTCCTCTTATATGCAAAGTATACTTGTCCCCTTACAAGACCCTTCCTTTCAGTCAAGCTGGTATTGTTTATGCCAATAGAATTCTTAAAAAAAAACCAAAACTTGCAGGTCTCCTTGAATCTTTCTGGGTCCATACCATTATTCAAAAGCCAAACTCACTAATCTCTTCAAGATAAGCCCTTCTCTACCTTGAGATTCTGCTGAAGAACAATATCCTCCAGTTTCCTAGGAGATCTCTTGTTTAATTAAGAGAATTTGTGAGGCACACTTTAAAAATTTTAGTAGGACATTTGTCTGACTGAATGCTTTCTGAGGCATTACCTTTGATCTTTCTGAGGCCTTAATAAAAAATTAAATGATCATATCCTTGGATTCATCTTTAGACCAGGTTTTCCTGGAAGTGTCCTTTTATGTGTCCTTTTGGATTCGATCTTGGCTCCAAATCATTTCTTAATTTAAACATTGTTTGTCATCTGAGGAGCCAAGAATTTTCAAAAACATCAAGTCCTGATTCTTTTTTGTTAATCTGTCCTTTTAAAAACTTATCTATCTCCTCTTGCATTTCACTATAAGAAGCAAGAAGAAACCAGACCATATCTTTGGCAC
>NW_011891873.1:0-1280 GCF_000151845.1 Pteropus vampyrus
TTAAATATGTTTTAATATATTTTGGCTATATCAGGTTAAATAAATTATATTATTAAAATTAATTTTGCCTGTTTTTCTCTTTTCTTAAGTTATTTAATGTGGCTACTAGAAAACTTTAAATTACATATGTGGTTTACATTATATTTCTATTGAACTATGATGCTCTAGACTTTCATTACATGACTGAAATTTTCCTTTTTTTAAGCCTGCAAAACATAAATATAATTATTTATAACCATAAAATTCTTCATGATGTAACAACCAGATATATCTTCATCCCAGTTCCTTCTCCCAGGCACCAGTCCCAAATGTAGCAAGATATCCGTTGAGACAGACAGTTATTTTAAAACTAGTGCTATGTCCTTTAAGTTCCTAGCAATTTTCTATCTCTACCAGTAAAGACATGAATTTATCTTTGGAAAAGACTTCCTTTATTTTAAGAAAATAATTGGAAAGAATCCTTTTTTGACCCAAAGGTGAAGCAAATGTGCACACATCATTTTTGAAGAGGATTGTCACCCATTAACCTAAATGGAAATGCATCAAATTGACATGTTATACATTTTGTTTAGAAATGCGAATTTGTGTATTTTATAGCAGAATTGTACCCTTGAAAAGATTTTCCTCCTAGATGTGGTTTTTAAAATTTAGTTGTCTCTGTATATTATTCTTTGTTCTTGGTATGTATTTGTGTATGTATATGTGTATGCAATACACTTGTGAGTTCCATCTTAAATTTACTCATTGAAGATCAAGAACAGAAACCAGATGATGACAGGATAGATGGGGAGGCATATCTTTACCTTAAGCTGGGGGTAGGGATATAAAAAGTACCAAATGGGAAATGCCAAAGTCTACTCTGCACCAAAAACTCACTTGTGGTGTTATTTCTGGCGGGATAATATATATTTGGGGAAATTAAATGTCAAATTTTGTGATTGTCCTGTCCGAGATTTTAGGACCAGACTACACAATGAGGGTAAGAGTTGAGTTTTCCCATGGGGGAAAAAAAAAATTGTAAAGCCAAGGAAGAGAAGCAATTCTCTTAAACGCCAGGAGCAAATCTGCCCTCTTGAGTAGGAAGAACATGCAAAGGCACTGCCGCTTTGGGCTGGCTACTGTAAGCATTGCAGTGGGCTGAGAAGTCCAAGAAAAGGGCCATAGCCAGAAGGAAACCACTTTATGAAAGGATAAGATCTAGAAGCAGTAGTATAGCTAACGACTAAGTTTTTCTCTTCTGTGTTATCATTCCCTTCTAGTATCTCCAAGCTCTGTAGAAT
>NW_011891873.1:2730-4795 GCF_000151845.1 Pteropus vampyrus
GGAAAAAAAAATAGTAAGATGATAAATTTGAACCCAATATACCATTAAATTAAATGTGAATTGATTAAATATTCCAATTAAAATATAAATATTATCAGACTTGATAAAAAACAAAACCCGATTATATGTTGCTTATCTGAAATACATCGTAGATATAAAGATATAAATAGGTTGGAAGAGAAAGGATAAAAAAAGGTAGACTATGAAAACAATAACCAAAAGGGAAAATAAAGAATAGTTAAACTAACATCTGACAAAAATAGACTTTAAGGCAAGAAGTTGCTACAAAAACCTTCTAAATAGTCTCTTTTACTACAGTTTTGCTCTCTCTAACCAAATTATCGAATGCTGCCAAAGAGGTTCTTCTAGAGCACTAATCTGATTTTATCGTATTCCTATTTAAATCCCTTCACTGGTTTCCCTTTGTTTCCCCAAAACAGCCTCAGTCATCTCTATCAACTATTCCTCGCCCTCCTCTCCAGATCCGCTTCTTGCATCTATCACTTTTCTCACGCTTCAGCCATAGCAAAAGATTTTAGTTCCTGATATAAACCAGGCACCCTCTCTTTGAACTCTCTTAACTTCATACCTAACAACCCCAACCCCAACTCTCTTTCAGTCTGTCTAATTCTTATTCATCCTTCAGGTTTTAGTAGGACGTTTATTCACAAACAAACTTCCCCAGTCCTTTAGCAAGCACAATACAAGTGGAGACTTGGAAAGCACTTCCATATTGGGGCTTGCCCTCTCTCTCTTCTTTGCATTTTAGAACTTTGAGACTAACGTCAGAAGAAACCTATGCTGGCCTACTAAAGGATGAGAGACCACCTGGAGCCAAGACAAGCCTGAGGACCTCATAGATCAATTTGCCAAAAATGAGACACTAAAGGCCATCCTAGACCATCCAGCCCCAGCCAAACCGAACCTAACCAAAAGAGCCATTTCAGATATTCCAGTTATTTCAGCCAACCCACAAAATTATGAAGTAAATTAAATAGATGTTGTTATAAACTACTAAGTTTTAGATGGTCAGTTATAGAGCAAAAGATAATCAATGCAATAGTCAATCTTTATGTTAAATCTTATAGTAAATATCTCGAAATAGCTCATCATTATAACTGTACTTTGAAATAGCCCTCCCACCCCCACTTTGGAGCAAGCACACAAAAATAAACAAATCTGTACATGTTGGCCACCTCTTACATTGACTATCCTGTTACTAATAATTTTATATTTTATAATGTGATGATGTTCTAAGGAGTATTAACTTTTCATCGTCTTCAATACTTGCGACTTTTATAGTTCTGGGTTCACAATCGCTTTATCAGGTATGCAAGTTGACCCATCTGCAATTATGCAGGTATTCTCATGCCCATCAACAGATGACTGGATAAAGTAGTTATGGTTCATATATACAATGGAATATTACTTAGCCATTAAAAAAAAATGAAATCCTACCATTTGCAATGACATGCATGGACCTAGAGGTTATTATGTTGAGTGAAATAAGTCAGACAGAGAAAGATAAATTCCATATGATTTCACTTATATGTGGAATCTAAGGAACAAAAAGAACAAACTAATCAAAAACAGACTCACAAATATAGAGGACAATCTGGTTAAGGCCAGAGGGGAGGGGTGTGGGAGCTGGGAGAATGGGGTGAAGGGTTAAAGAAGTACCAATCAGTAGCTGATAGATGGTCACGGGGATGGGGAGCACAGCATAGGGAATGCAGTTAGCATTAATGTAATGACTAGGTAGAGATACAGAGGAGAGAAAGAGCAATTAGGGGAATCGTTTTATTAAACTGTATAAATGTCTAACCAATGTACTGTATACTTGAAACTTATAAAATAAAATTTTCAAAACTAATAATAATATTGCCATTTGATCATTCTTAATTACTGATCTTGTTTATTTGAACCATGAATGTTTGTGATAAAGATAGCCATAGAAAGAATAACAAGTCTGCTCTTGATTTTCTTCTACAGGTCTTTATTTGAATCTGACTGTGGGGAAATAATGTTTTAACTATAGCTAAAACTGGGAGAAAGGCATTGGAAG
>NW_011891874.1:0-622 GCF_000151845.1 Pteropus vampyrus
GTGGTTTGATGGGGAGTAAATTAGAAAATTCATATAAAGATCCTAGCATACTACCTAATATTAGTAGCTGCTCAATAAAATTTAGCTCTCTTCCCTTGACCTTAAAATTGCTTGCATTTATATAATGTTTTATGTTTAGAAGTCCTTTCACTCTGGGAAGTCTCACTAAAACATTGAGGTCTTAGTGATATTAAATATAATTATTTTTGTAATTATTTGCTTAATATTAATTTTTCTCATTAATCTCTAAGATTCTTTTGGATTGGAACTTGTGTTATTCTAGGTCATTCCTTGGCACTGAATTTGATTCTTGTTATATAGTAAGGTCTCCAATTATGAAATTACTCAGTAAATAGATTTATAAATCAGTGACTTTTATTTTGAGTTGACAGGTAGGAAACTGAGGCACAGAATGATTACATGACTTACCCAGGTGTGTAAAATTTATGAGCAAGTATAGACTAGTGTATCCAGAAATCCAGAATTCTTTTTTTGTTTGTTTGTTTCCTCCAAGAAAACAGTGTTGATTGTAAGCGGAGGCATCTACAATCTCAAGGTCCATCAACTTCCTGCCCAGTTGGAGTTTGATAAATTTTAAAATAAAATTCAAGTGTTGAGTGAT
>NW_011891874.1:1626-4282 GCF_000151845.1 Pteropus vampyrus
TTCTCTCTGAATGTCAGAGTTCCAATTATTCACCCGTTCCCTCCTGATCTATAGATTCTTGGCTCCTATTATTTATACTTCCTTTGCCATTTCTATGGCTACCACCTTAATTCAAACTTTCTTTTTTTTTCTAAGAGGTCTTTCTGTTTCCTTTCTCTCCTAGACTGATCTTCATAATGACTTTCTACTGTCTAGAGAAAATTCCAAATCCCTTAGCTCTCTACCATTTGAAACTCTCAAGACATTACTGCTTTGTATTTTCAATTTCCATAGAAAAACACTCTGCCTCCCAAATGTAATAGTCTTATTATTCCCTCAACAAATTCTATGTAATTCATGAGAGTACTTCATTAATTTCTTTCTCATCCTACAAACCATTCATCACATTACAATTTTATTCATTTTATGAAAAATCCATGGTCTTCATATTTCTCCCTCTCCTGAAAACTTCTGTGAGCCCAAACTGTCCTTAGACTAATATCCCTGAGACCGATTTTTAAGGTCCTCCATAGTGACCTCAGCTCATGCACTCCACCCCACACTTCTTCCCCAAACAAGACATCTTATCAAATTTGAACACTGACTTGCTTCCTGATAGCTCCTTGGTTATTCTCTTTTCTCGGTTCAATATCTCTTCCTGCCCCTTCTCTACTCATCTAAATCCCAGCAGCTTTTATGAAAAAAAAGCTCATGTTAAATCTCCTCATGAAACTTTCTCTGTTGCTGTCTGTTTTCCTTCACTGACCTCCAAGAATACAGAGGAGGTAACATAGTGTAGAAGAGGCAATAAGGCGTTCGAGGAATAGAATTCCATTTGGAGTCACATGGAACTGGAGTTGGCATCCCAGTTGGGCATCTAATATTGGTGAGTCCTTGGGAAAAATCGCATAAATCCTTGAGCTCCCTTATCCATATCGGTGAAGTAGTCATATTAATTATAACCTTACATAGATTGTAGTGATTGAACGAGGCAATTTATATAAAACATCTGCCACATAATAGTCATTCAATAAGTGGTAGCTACTATCATTATGAGCACTGCCTCTATTGCTCATTTGGCATCTACCATATGCCACCTTGTGTTATTATTGAACTACTTTATGGGTTTATATTTTTCTCCTCTAAAAGTAGTTTTCATAGACACACCGTGTCTTATGCTTATTTTGAATGTCACTGTGCAATGTAAGCACAGCGATGGTGTCTTCCCATTTATTAGAAACCTAAGATGCTCATCTCTTGAAAAATTTATTGCAGCAGTATGCCTTGTTACTATAAGCACATACAGTTAACTGTATATTAGCAACACTTATAAAGTGTTGCTAAGTAGAAATCTTTCCGGATTAGTTTGGCAAGTTCATTGAGAATCAATTTACAGTTCTATCCTATTGCATTAATGACATCATTTAAAACTTAGAAAGGAGTCAGGCCATGTCTTGACGTGATAATAGATTATTGAGTCCCCTCACCTCAACCACACTAAAACAATATTTCACAATTTATGTATGTTGTGAGCGCAATGGGAGATTCATAATCACTCCAAAGTTTGAAAGCTCTTGATATAGGGGAAGCTGAGCAGCTTTGAGCTGTACTCTTTACCTCACTGAATTTCAATTTATTTTTTTAAATATAAATTATCATAGTTCATCCCCATAGAGCTTGTTAAAAAAGCTCTGAGCCCACTAACTGTCTGTAGTAGTTGCCTAAAAGCCGTAGCTGTTATCCTTGTTAGATTGGAAGATGTGATAATGCTCCACAGAAGACGGCATCCTACACCAGCTGGATCCTGCTTAAAGAGTGGTCTTTGGACAGCAGCATGGGTGTCCTCTGAGAGCTTATTAGAAATGCAGAGTCTCAGCTCTATGACTTAAAAATTGAATCCAAAAGGGCATTTTGATAAGAACCCCCAGGTTTTTGAAAGGCACATTTCACTTTGGGAAACACTGGTCTAGATCGTACTCTGAATCAGTAGATCTAAGAAAGGACCCAGGACTCTGCATGTCTGACAAGCTCTCTGGTCGTATCTGTGCTGCAAACCCACAGGCCACACTACAAGCAACCAATTTGGATCACTGGTCCCCAATTTGGCTCCACATTGGAATTAACATACGAAGGGGGGTCAGAATATACGGATAACTAGTTTCTATGTTCATAGATTTCATTTGAATGGGGTGCAGCCTCAGCATAGAATTTCTAAAATTAACTAGTTTATTATTGCAATACACATAAAAGTCTGAGAACCAATGCTGTAGATTGATTTGGTTGAGAACTTTTTTTTTTAGACCTAAATCAAAAGTAGTATTTCAATCACAACATTGTATGAATCATAATATTTTAAAAAATCCATCATTGAAATTCTACTATAGATATTTGGACAGAAAAAAATATATAAACATATATATGCACAAACACACAGACATATAGATCAGTTAAATTCTCTTAACTCCTGGCTGGGTCATGTATGACAATAACAAAACAAAGTTGAAAGTCTGTGAAAGATATTGTACCAAGATAGAATTAGGGTACTAATAGAAGTGGAAATAGTTTTGAAGGAAGCTTCACTGAGAGCTTGAAACATGAGGGTATCCGCACATTACATGTCTGCATTTTGTCAGATTTCCACTGGTCAGTACATAAGAATTAAGGTCAAGCCAGATAA
>NW_011891874.1:6114-8005 GCF_000151845.1 Pteropus vampyrus
GTTGGTTGGTTGGTTGGTTGGTTGTTGTTGTTTTCCCTCAATTTTCTATTGAAAAAGGTAAGATCCTGGTCCTTAGCCCTTGCAAGCTTCTGGGCAGCAATTTGAAATACAACTTATTGTGTGTCTAATTCCATGCCTGGTAGAGAATATAGAAACATACAAGGGCATGTATGTGTGAGTGTTTGTGTCCGTGTGTGTATATAACTTGTGTATATAACTGAGAGAAACAGAAAGAAATAGAGATAGAAATATATATACAGAGAAAATATTAATCTCAAAATGTAGGCGTAGACGAGAAAGGGTCAATTACTTTAAGAAGGCTTGAGAGTTGTAAACTGTAGAGGTTAAGGAAGGTTTCTTAGGTCAAGTGGAAAAGACTCGAAACTGTGACATGGGAAGAAACCTTTGAAAAAGAACTTAACAAATGTATCATTTGAATTATTTTCCATAAGTTTGATTCTGCAAACAGCATTGCTTCTATCCTCATAATGAGGGACTTGTTTATTCCCCTCTCTTACAAACCATTCATCCAGCAGTCAACAACTTCTATAGAATCTACCTTCACTATAACTGTTAAGGGTTTAATTACAAAAACAATTCAAGTATACAAAAATGCATGGGAATAGCATGACCAATATAAACGTCTCTTTTTTCTAGGGTCTCATCTAAATGTGTTAACCTGTCCCCCTTTTTAAAAACTTTTTTTTCCCAGAAATTATTTATGAAAGTAGAATATGCAAAGTAAGAATCAAATAGTGCTATAAAGCTTCCACAAGAGCACTTCCTCTCTACCTTGCTCCACTCCACTTTCTCCTGGAATACCTTGCTCCTCAGGGTCAATCACTATCAATAATATATATACACATACATATTTCTCTATCTCTATAAATAAAATTTGGTTTGACTTCCATATTTCTAATTATTAGTATCTATGATACTAATTACAATGATTATTATAGTATCTGTGGTACTATTAGCAATTGATTTGTACTTTTGAGCATTACTTCTTCACTTCACAGTGTGATAAATAAGGATTTCTCACTCTTTATGTTAGTTATACACATATTTACTTGTCACATTCCAGTTCTGTGTGCCATAATGGTGGACCACATATGTAAAGGTGGTCCCAGATTAAAATCAAGCTAAATTTCCTGTAAGAAATGGAAAGATATGTAGTTAAAGAGGAAAGTTTTTTATCTGATGGGAACAATATCTGTGAGACTTGGTAATAGATTCCCTCTTATTCCAGGCACCTCAGTTTTAAATGGACAGATTACACCCCAGTTGATCAGCCACTGACTTATTTCATCACAGAGGATCCTGAGCCCCCAGCACTGCATATTCAAAGGGTGCTACAGACTCCCAGATCTAGCTTGACAGTCTTCAGAATGCATTGCTATAAAATCTTTGTCGAGGACCTAAGATCCTGTACAGGTCCACAAGAGCCACTTTAACGAGTATTGATTGCCATTGTCACTTTAGTAAAGTTTTCTGTGGTAGTATGAAGCCTGTCCATGTACTTTGGAAATATTTTTAGGTTCTAATGATGTAAAACATAGATAAGTTTTATTTCTTCTATCAAGTCAATGCCAGAGAGAACTTCTTGTGTCAGATAGGGTCAATGGAACCAAAAACAAATTTCTAAAGTCAAAATATTGAGTCCCAGTTCTATACCCTTTTCATGTTCAACACTATCTTTTTTTTTTAAAATAAATACCATGAAGTTACTTAATCTGAATGCTGCTCTAACATGCAATAATAGCCAAATCCACAACACCCTGACATTCCCCATGTTTCTTCATCTCTCCACGTTGATTTCTTTTTCCTACTGATCCTCAGACCAGCTCTTTCTTCCTCCTGACAGTCATTATTATGGTGATCTATGTCTTTC
>NW_011891875.1:0-702 GCF_000151845.1 Pteropus vampyrus
TTTTTTTTTTTTTTTTTTTTTTTGACTCTCAAACCTAATTTTTCTCCATGTGCCCAGGCTGTGTCACAAGGTAAAAGTCAACAATCTAGCCAAGAAAAATAGTGTGGGCAGCATCAACAAGAAACTAAACTTAGATTGCGATATAAAGTTAAGTGAATTTCCCACGAATTTGAATTCTTGGCAATATCTACAGGAAAGTGTTTCTCAAAAGGTTTGATTGGAATACTAATTGCTCACAGGGCCCCCATGAAAAAAGGAGGTGCCGCATATTCAGTTGGATTTGGGAAGTGCTGCATCTCATACCCACTCTTAAGGAATCAGAATGTTCATTCATATTTCAAGAACTCTCAGAAGTAAAGAACTCTTTTTAAACTGGTTTCTCCAAGGTTTTTCATGCAGGGTTTCTCTTGCAGCACATCTAATATCCCAGTGAACACCAGTTAGAAAATGCGCCCTGGCCAGTGAGGAGCTGGTGATGGGTTTGCAGCAGGAAAGTGACATGGTTAGATTTGTACTTTTGACACAGGATTCTGGCAGGTGGGATTTGAGACTGGGAGGCACTCAATACGAAGGGCAGCCAGAACCTGAACTAGGATGTCTAGGGGAGTAGAGATGGAGAGAGAGGGACAAAAGCAGAAAAATACTGAGGAAGTAAAATTTATAGGACTTGGAGATGGATTAGATGTGGGAGAGAAATAAATA
>NW_011891875.1:1412-1832 GCF_000151845.1 Pteropus vampyrus
TTTTCATGCAGGGTTTCTCTTGCAGCACATCTAATATCCCAGTGAACACCAGTTAGAAAATGCGCCCTGGCCAGTGAGGAGCTGGTGATGGGTTTCCAGCAGGAAAGTGACATGGTTAGATTTGTACTTTTGACACAGGATTCTGGCAGGTGGGATTTGAGAATGGGAGGCACTCAATACGAAGGGCAGCCAGAACCTGAACTAGGATGTCTAGGGGAATAGAGATGGAGAGAGAGGGACAAAAGCAGAAAAATACTGAGGAAGTAAAATTTATAGGACTTGGAGATGGATTAGATGTGGGAGAGAAATAAATAATAAACAACACACAGATTTCTAGCTTGAGTGACTGGGTAGGTGTTATACCATATAAGAGAGAGAAATTCGGTTAACTTTTTAAATTCAGAGCTTTTCAAATTTATT
>NW_011891875.1:3442-5330 GCF_000151845.1 Pteropus vampyrus
AGAAAAAAATTCCTGGAAACATGGTAACTAGGGGTTAGGGATAAAGTTTAATAGGGATCTATACACAAGTGGTCGGTTGGTTGACTTATTTTTGTTAAAGTCTATGCTAAAAAATTATACGAAATATGTAATATTTATTAAGTATTCTAAAAAATTATCTTGCTTTACAAGCAGTCAGAGTTTTTATTCTCCAAATTAAAGTTGTATTCACCTCAAATGCATCACAAAATTAATATTTACTCTTTTACTAAATACATTGCTTTGGTCATATGTAAATATTAACTTTGCTTCTATACAATATTCTGACATAACAATAGTTAAATTTGGTGTAGAACATCTAAATTCTATTTTTGTGCATTATCTCATTTGATTTTCACAATTATTTACCCACTCCATGTTCTCCAGGTTGGCTCAGCCTCCTCAGAAACATCCTGCCTTAGTTACAGGCAAATTTAAGGGCTTCCCCAAATATTTTTGCAACCTGCTCACTAATGTTTGACATCTTTTCCTAAAGAGATGAAAGTTACATTCCACAATTAGAAATAAGACCAAACAACATGTCCACAGGATAGGTAACATTTTATTGAATTTTGCACACAGGTGCAAAGGTGATGCGGTAAGTAAGAGTTCAGGCTCTAGATAGGCCAGTGACCCAACACGGGCTCAACTATTATAAATATATTTTCTCATATGTAAAATAGAATAATAATTATCTCTACCCCATATGGTTTTTTCCAGGATCAAATAAGATAATATTTACAAAGCATTTAGTGAGCCTGTATCTAGGAAGTCCTTGTTGTTCTTGCTCTTTCTTGTTCTTGGACTGATGGGGAAAAGAAAGCCAGTGCAAAAGGCGCCAAATTATCTAAGGAGAAGAGGGACATATTTCACGAGGAGAAAAGAACACCAAAAGAATAGAGGAGTTCCTGTGGCACATAATGGTCAAAATAGGCCAAACTTCCCAATTTTGCACACTGGCAGGTAGTCCCACCAAGGACCCGTGGACAGTAGAGTCTGACTCACTGGAGGAGGCAATGAAGCATTCGGCCACCAGATGGCAGCAGAGTGCCATTGCCATTTCACCCTTGAGCAGCATTGCCACTTGATGCTGAACTAATATACATATATATACAATGTTCCTAAGAACAGGGTTCGCAGAAATGGAAATAAAAATTATACCAGCCAGACTCACTTTACTGCATTGTCTAAGCCCTGAGTGCTAGTGTATTTCCATCCACTTTTCCTCATTCCATCTTTTCTTCTCGCTGTTCATGGGAACGTAGAATAACTAGTACATCTGATTTACTTCAAAAGAGAATCATTCTGTACCCAATGTAAAGAATTGCAAGGTCCACTTTGCAACAAGCATTTTAGCTGTTCTTTCTAAACCCATAGGGGTTCAGCTCTGGCTAAAACCTCTATTAAAACAAAACACCTTTGCCATGCTCAACAGCAGCACCACTAATGGGCATATTACATTCTGACAAAGCAGTTCAAAAACAAAAATGCCACAGAAATTCAATGGCTTTCTTGCAGAGATGTCACGTATTATTCCATCAATATCTCTTTTTTAGCATTGGTTAATAACATTATATGAGTTTCTGGCATCCAATATTATAATTTGATATCTGTGTACACTGTAGTGTGCTCACCAGCAAAAGTCTAGTTTCAGTCCCTCACCAAACAGGCTAAGATCCAGTAATGCAATTTTTACGTTATGATTTTCTTAATAAAACAACATATACAAAGGGAAAAAAGGAAAGTTTATAACGAAAATACGATCACTCACAGGTGCACCCATGTCTATCCCTCAGGCGAGCCCATGTCTACAGGTGTCCTCCCTATCTTTGTTGTCGTGCATCTTTTGTACCCTCTGTGCGATTACTGT
>NW_011891876.1:0-322 GCF_000151845.1 Pteropus vampyrus
TCATGCAATAGTCGCTGTTCCCTAGCCCATATTTATGAGGTTTGTTTTTCTAACCAAATAATCTGCATATGCAGTTCATATAACCTATTCTTTTAAAATATTACTCTACCTATGCTTGACTATCCCTCTAAAGCCATTTTTAGTTAGAGTTTTAGCCAAATTCTAGTTGCTAACTCTTCTCTTTCCTTCCTCCTCATCAGCAGGCTGAACTAAAACATCATTCGACTGGCTTTATTTATATAAAATAAAGCTTCTCTAGTCGGTAAAAGTCTACCTTCTCTTTCTTAATGTTTTGTTGTTTATGACAATGACTCCAGTTTCT
>NW_011891876.1:2595-2951 GCF_000151845.1 Pteropus vampyrus
TTCTAAACTTTGCATCATATCACTGCCCTACTTAAAGTCCTCTGGATGCCAGATACAAACTCTTGTAGATTCCTGGGCTTTCCTGACTCAGTTCAAATCTCTCTCCAGTTTCTTTTATTGTCTTGGCATTCTGTGCTGCCTGCAGTCACAGCAGCTCTAGCAGTTCGTGAAACAAGCTGTTTTCTCACCTTTAGGCATTGGCAAGGAGTCTCCACCTACTGAGAAAGGCAAACATATCAACAAACACTTAGAGTTTCATCAGAGCCAACCAAAGTGTGCACAAGAATCTATAGTATCAGAGGAGAAAGTTTGAGAGGGAAATCTCTAAGGAGGAGCTGTCATTTAAGATAAGTCTT
>NW_011891876.1:3550-6632 GCF_000151845.1 Pteropus vampyrus
TGGAAAGATGCTCAACATCATTAGCTGTTAGAGAAATGCAAATCAAAACCACAATAAGACAGCATTTTATGCCCACTTAAGATGACTATATATATTTTTTAAAAGACAAAAAAAAAAATGTTAGCAAGGATATAGACAAATTCAAATCTTCATACATTGCTGTGGGGGACGTAAAATAGTCTGCCTCTAGAATTGGCAGTTTCAAAAAACTAAACACAAGATTACCATATGATTCAGTAATTCCACTCCCAGGTGGAATTCTGCTAGCAATTTCACCAAGAGAATGGACACCATATGTTCACACAAAAAATGTATACACAAATGTTCATAGAAGAATTGTTCATAATAGCCAAAAAGTGAGAACGGCCCAAATGTCCAATTAGGTAATTTGATTAATGAATAAATGAAATGCAGCATATCCATTAATGGAACATTATTCAGTCCTAGCAAGGAATGAAGGATCGTTATGTGCTACAACATGAATGAACCTTGAAAACATCAAACTGAGTGAAAGAAGCCAGTTACAAAAAGCCACATATGGTATGGGTCTTTTTACATAAAATGTCCAGAAAAGGTAATCTGTAGAGGCAGAAAGTAAATTAGTGTTTGCTAGGGGATGGGGAAAAGGAAGAATTAGGCCTAACTGCTAATAGGCATGGGTTTCTTTTTTGGGTGATGGAAATGTTCTGGAATTAGATAGTGGTTATGGTTACACAACACAGAGAATAAAATAAAAACTATTGAAGTGTACACTTTACTGTGGCGAATTTTATGTTACGTGAAGCGTATCTCTCAATTTTAAAATATTATTTAAAAAATGAAAAGAAAACACAATAAACACTGCACAAAGGAAATGGCTAATTTATTGACGGTCTATCAGGAGGTTTTAGTTTGGAAAACTTCCCCTCCAATCAAGCTGGGGGGAGAGGAAGAGGAACAGACATTTTGAAACTAAGTGAGAAAAAGGTGAAAAAGAGAATCAGTTTAGGCATTGACGAACTGTTACCCATCTGTAAGTGCCAGTTTCCCCCTTTTCTCAAATAGCTACTTGTAATCTTTTAAAGAAAGGATAGTAAAAGCTAAAAATGCTTAAGTTAGGCCTGAATATCACCAGTTAGGTTAAACAAAATATAGATATATGGTTACTAAGGTCATGCTGAATCCATAGGCTTAGAAAAGGAAAATTGAAAGCAAGTTAAAAGGAAAGAGATAAAGAAAAGAAGAGGAAAAAGCTGAGAAGAAAACAAAGAGAGTAGGAATTGAAGAAAGAAGAAAAACTTCTCCCTTGTTTCTATAGCCCAGCCATGGCCACCACTGAAAGCACTATGAGTAACTACTACGTGCTCAAGACTATGATGCTCACTTTGAGACACAGAAAACAAGACTCTTGTCCTTACGAATTCACAATCTTATTGGGGATATAAAGTATTCTTAATGAATCAATCAAAAGTGTAAAATTGTGGAGTTCTGCTGGAAAAGGAACTTAGAGAAGGAAAAAATTAGTGTGGACAAAATAGACAAAGAGGATTTTGTGGGTTTTGGACATAAGTTAGCCTTAAAGGATAGATAGGATTCAGTAAGAAGCAGAAGGAAGAGATTTAGAGAGAAAAGTAAAGAGGTAAAGCCATGAATAGCTACGAATAAATCGAAAAGGGATGAATTTAGCTGGGAGAAAAAAACCCCTCAGAATTATGCCACATTGTATTTATTCTTCGAAAAGACCACATATAGCAAGAATTCAGAATCAGTTAAAATAGTTAATAATAAATAAAATGTGGTTTTTAAACCAGCACAGGATCTTAATGTTAACATGTTAGGAAATACGCTCAGTTCTACCTAGTGCTCTTTTCCCCAGCATTCCTGGATAGTTTCTGAAAATCTAATCAAGAATTTGTCGAATTTGTAATAAAATACACTGAAAGAGGTCATTAAGAGTTACTCTGCTCATATGGTAATCTAAAAACAATCTAAGATGGGGGTATAGCTCAGTGGTAGAGCATTTGACTGCAGATAATAAAAATAATCTATAGCCTCAAATCAGATAAACATATTTAAAGATAACATACATATGCTTTCAACCTGTATGTGTGTCTTCTTACCTCAGTTACCTTGGAACTTATGTAAAGCTGTTTAAGGAAAAGAAAACAAACAGCATTGATTTCTGCAACTTCATTAGAATACTCCTCACAGAGGACATGTTCTATGTAAAAAGTTCATTTTGTGCTCTATTAATAGAGTACTGACATATGTATTTCAAGCTAAAGACAGCATAAGCTCTTATTTTGTGAACATAGTTTTTATGGTTAGTAGTCTGTGCACACTGAATATAAGGAAACTGGTAACTAGGTATCATTCACTATCATGACTTAGATATAAATTCTAAATAATTTTCATGGCTTAAAAATTTTTAAGTATATCATATATTAAGTCTAAATAAATAAATAATTACTGTCACTGTGGGGAGATTTTGCTTTAGGGAGTTGTAGAATTCTTCCTCTAATGAAATCATTTGAGACAAATTTTCTACATAGTTTTCAAATGTCAAATCTCAATTGACATGTAATGAACTCTAAATATAAAATATCAGCTTACCACTTCTAAAGACTGATACAACGATTTAATTTTAAGTTAGAAAATGTATACAACTATATTGCTTTATATGGAAAAATTCCTAAAAACTATAGCAAAATTTGAATACATTACATAGTTGCAATGGAAAAACCTTAGTAAATATAAATTAGCTTACTATCTATACACATACATGTTTATGCATATGTACATATACGAACACACATACACACAAGGTTGGTTGTTCACTTCAACATGTTTGTAATATCAAAAACAAGCAAGGAAACAAACACATTTACTTCATGGAAACAACCAAAATGTCCCTTCATAAAGGACACATTAATTGTATTGTGATAACCTGTTCAATAAAATTTTAATGCAGACAGCCATAAAAAAAATATATACAGACGTAGAAAGAGTTCCATCACATGTTTTGACATAAAAAAAAAAAGCAAGGTACAGTACATTACATAATGATACAAATCGTATAAATTTTTAAAAGTATATATACTCA
>NW_011891877.1:0-2237 GCF_000151845.1 Pteropus vampyrus
AAGTTTAGCAGACTAATCTTTGACCTATGTGATAATAGACATAAATGTATAAATAATATGCTGTGGGATTTCAGGTCCTTCTTGAGGAGAAAAATTCAAAAGACAAAGTCTGCACGATACATGCACCCTTATCATGCAAAATTAAATACTAAATTGAGGAAACATCCTATATTGTCCAAGTGGAACTCTAGTTAAATTACTGAAATGAAAAGGGAAAAAAAAGATCTATGAAAATTTTTGGAAAATACTGTTACAACGGCTCGATTTCAACATCTAGAATTGAATTCAATTTGAGATTCATGTACTCGTGTTCGGTGTTCCAAAGACACACACTACCGCGCCCGAAGTCTTAGAATCACTGCTCTAGATTCTCTCAACAGCATAGGATCGCAGTGAGTCGGGCGGTCACTTTTCGCCCGCAAGAGCAGCCCAGACCTGTTAGGTATCGGCTTCTCTAAAGCATTCCGTGCCGTGACGCCAAGTGAAAGAGTCCCATGGTGACGCTGGTGAGTGACGTGGTAGCAGAAGGCCAACAAATCTACAGTCGGAAGGGCCCAGAAGCTCAGTGCTGCAGGAGCAAAAAGCAAAAGGATCAGAGGCACAGCCGACTCGAACCAGATTCCTCTCTAGGCATCTCCGTCTCCCAGGTCCGCCAGCGAGCGGTTCGAAAGATGAAGGCGGGGCACAGTTCCATCTTCACTCCGCGGGCCACTTCTTTTTCTCTCCCTCATCCTTCTACTCCTTTTGCTGCATGTCTTTGGCTAGATCTACACACATCATGTGCCAAAGCGAGCAGCGAGGGAAGGACTCACTGGCCACCAGAATGTAATGGGTGGAAGCCAGATTCACAGACCGACCAGGCTTTTCAGTAATGAGCCCTCCGCACAGAGCCCTCCGCATAACAACGGCTATGAGAAAATGAGCAATGCACTTGGAATCAAAAGACCGAGACCCGAGTCCCAGCACTGGTCCTTATTAGCTGTGAAACCTCAGGCAAGTAAGTCACTTGGAACCCTTTGATACTCAGTCTCCTCATCTATAAAGCCTCAACTTTGCCATCCCAAAGTCCTTCCGGCTCTCATATTCCAGGATTCTATTCATTAGCTTGAATCGATTTCCGTTCTTATCTTTGCGGTGCTTAAAGTCTCTTTGCTACAGGTAAAATTTGTGTCTTTCGAAACACCAAATTACATCTAGCGGTTAGAAGCGGAAAGGCTTCCGGTTAAATTGCTTCTTATGAATGGTTCATGATATAGGAATGTGACTTATGCGAAAGGAAGGCACGAAGAGGCAAAAACGCAGGCGTAATTTGGGAAGACAACAGTTGACTTCGGGTGTGACCTTGGAGAAGTCATTAAGCCTTGGGGCCCAACTTTTTATAACATGAAATAATAACTTGGATTTCCATGAAAACCCACTGAGCAGCTCTCAAAGCGAGCATGCGACGAGGTGTTTTCCCAGCAGCCAAAATATTCTCTGTAACGGATGATGACTTTATATTTTTCATGCAGAGAAAGAGAGACGCAAATAATAGAGATCAGTCAGTGATTAAGCCAAGTATTTCCCTGCGTAACAGAACGATGCAAGCAGCCAGAACTCACGAGAGCTAAGTGTAGCAATGCCATCGAGGTTTAAATACTCAGAAGCTTCCAGCGCAAAGACATTCGAGCAGCATCTGAAACACATACGCCATGGGCGGCAAACAGCCATTTTACATTTAATTAGGCAAAGAAACTTCAACTGAATGGGTTAAAAATTGCCACTATTTCACAGTAAGTGATTTTCTTAACCCCCAAGGGTTCAAATTACTTTGGCAGGAAAAGCAATTATGCAATTAATAGGGGAAAACTCTCCAGAGCTCTGTAATTTGCAAAGAGGTAAAGGTTCTGCTGTGGCCTGCAGGGGACAGCTGAGCTCTAAAGCTTTTTCCTTTTTCTTTCTTTCTCTCTTTCTTTTTTTTTTTTAATTTTGACCACACCCGAAATAAAAACCAAGGGTATTTTAAGGAGTAAGAAAGCACAACAGCTCAGATAATGTCCCCGCCAGTATATTCATTACAGGCTCATCAGCGCGGATGCCTGCAATGGAAGATTAAATACCCATTTACCAGGATCAGAAGAGAGTTTGGTTTTATAATGTATTGTCCTCTATTCCCCGGGAGGCTGCTTTGTTTGATAAAATGCTGAGTGTGGTGTAAAAATATCCCTCTCTCTGTAATTTGCGCTCCTCTCCATTTA
>NW_011891877.1:4467-6293 GCF_000151845.1 Pteropus vampyrus
CGAAACCTACACAAAAAATGACTGTTTCCTTCACCCGTTCCCAAATTCCCCCGCTGCCTCACAGCCCGTGTTCCCTGCACCCTCGTGCCTAGACCGTGGGTCACTGTGTATTATCACTACATGTCAGTTTGCAGTTTTGAATATTATACAAACGGAATCATACGGCACAGACCCTTCTCTGGCTTACTCTTTTCACTCAACATAGTGATTTATTTTTTTTTAATTTTTTTATTAAAATTATTGAGGGTGACATTGGTTAATAAAATCAGATAGGTTTCACACGTACAATTCAATAATACGTGTATTTCAGGAGAGTGGCTTTGAGATGAACCTGGGTTGTGGCGTCCGTCAGCGGTTTGTCCCTTTTTGTTGTCGTACGGCCGTTCATTGTGTGAATGACCACATTCTGCGTGTCTGCCCACCTGCCGGTGGGTGCATTCATTTTCTAGAGCTGCCTTTTAAACACTCCCACAAACTGGGTGACTTACAGGAACGGGAATTTATTCTGTCACAGTTCTAGAGACTAGAAGTTTGGAATCAAGCTGCCGAGAGGGCCACCCTCCCTCCAGAGGCCCGGGGAAGAGTCTGTCTCAGGCCTTTCTCCTCGTTTCTGGCTGTCACTAGCCATTCGCCATCTTCGACACGGGGTCAGGTGCGTGAGCAAGTCCTTCTGCACCAAATGGCATCGGTCAATGCTACGTGGAGCAAAAGAATCACCCAGCTTAGCTCCTCTCAAATTCCTGACCCACTAAATCATGAGATTTTAGTAAAATAGTTGTGTTAAGCCACTAAGTTCTAGGAGCCATTTGTTATTTAGCAAAAAATAACTGGGACGATATCATTAATTCATCCATCGAGTTTTACAAGTATATTTAATACTATCTGTAAGCCTGGGCTCTGGTGACTTAAAAACCGTTTAAAAATTTTTAAATATATTTTAAAATTAATAGCCGCTTTTTAGTTTATGGCTTTTCTTATACCTTATACCTTTAAAGAAAGTAATCTCTAAACTGAAATAAATTATTTCTTGAAATAAATCAAGTCTTAGAGATCTGCGGTTCAGGAATTTTGAGTCTGGGTGAGAACGGGCTGTGGATTCAGGGGACGTGTGGTCCCAGCCTTTCCACTCATCAGCTCTGTAGCCTGAGGAAAGCAGTCAACCTCCTGTAGATTCTTGCAACGCACGTGAAAAATATTAGCCTTAGTTTTCTGATCTACTCACCTTTCCAATTACTTCTGATACTTTTTCTGTTGATTCCCTTGGAAATTTTTTTTTTTTTAATATCGACTTTCACTAGCGTCTCCAATTAAGTTCTCACTTTGTAGCCAGCGATCTCTTAAAAATGCAAATCTGATCATAGCAATCCCCTACTCGAACCTCTGACTAGCTTCTCACCGCCCCTGACCATGGTCCTGAAGGCTCCGTATTGTCTGACGCATGCCCTGGCTCTCTGCACCCCGGCCCACGAGCCTCTCTTCAGGAGTGCCCTACGCTTCACCCCGTCTCTGAGCCTTTGTAGGTGCTGTTCCCTCTCTCTGATGCCCTCTTTCCTCCACTCTTGACCGAGCTGACTGATGATCATTTTTAAGTCGTAGACAGACTCTCTTTCCTCTGGTAGGCCTTCCCCAAGCCCCAAACCCAGGGTTCCGGTAACCTGAAATTTTCTGTTTCAGGAAGGTGTTTAACACCCCTCCCCATCATCCAGCCCCCACCCACAGTTCGCTGCGGTGAGCATGGACCATGTCTGGCCCGGGCAGTGCTCAGCCAGTGCTGACAGACTGAAGAGATGAATGGGTGGGACGGAACAAACTTTCTGTGTTTTTTT
>NW_011891877.1:9113-9729 GCF_000151845.1 Pteropus vampyrus
TCATACATTGCACAGATGCTCAGAACCTCAACTCACACTCCCCCAAAATGTGTTTTTCAGTGTACAGATCCTCTCATTTTTTACTTCCTATTTAACGGATGATCTCTCATTATGAATGCATACTTCTAAACAAAAGTAAAGAATCTCTAGTCAGACTCTCTAAATGCTGCCCAATTTATTCATTGCTTTCTCAACTGTACCAAAAACTAGTTGTTAAAAAAAAAAAAGAAAAAGAAATTATAGCTGCCATGAAAAAAAACACAAAAAAAAACACAAAAAAAAACACAAAAAAAACACAAAAGAAACCACACAAAAAAAACAAAAAACAACACAATCGTTTATCTTTTAATTAGTTCAGCTAAGAAGAAATCTGAAAGGGACATTCACATCAAAAACCACGGCTTTATGTGCAGTTAACACTAAATAGAGTCTATGTTCTTCCTTAGTGCTCAATCAGTAAATGTTACTTGCTACTCCACTATATGTCCATGCTAGTTAATAAGGGGCACACATAGTCACATACACACACACACACACACACAAATTCACATATACTCATGTGAATATATGAATAATAAGTCCTTTATCTAAGTGATTTACAGTCTTAATGGAATAG
>NW_011891878.1:0-2001 GCF_000151845.1 Pteropus vampyrus
GACTTTCTCTCTGATATCAGCTATAACCCATAAGTCAAAATATTTAAAGGGTTTTCCTGCTGAAGAAAAATCAAAAACAGTGTTCAGTCTTTTAGAAAATAATAGTCATGAGCACAGACCCTGGAATCAAACTGCCTAAGTTCAAACCACAGTTCTTCCACCTACTAGTTGTACGACCTGGGTCAAGTCACTTAGCCTCTCTGTGCCTTTGTTTCTTCATCTGTAAATACTCTTACTCCACTGGGTGCTTTGGAGAGTAAACGTGTTAATAAGAGTAAAATGCTTAGTACAGTGTCTGGTGTATAGTAAGTACCATATAAGTAATAGCCGATAAGATAAGAATATAATACACATCACATATGAGGATCTGGCAGTAGAAACATTAACCTTGACCATCTTTGTGGGGCATCTATATTCTAGTGTGGGGGAAAAAAAGAAAAATGGGTTCCTAACAAGACAGAAGTATATGCCATTGAAAATATGTTGGACAGCCCTGATTCAGTCATTTGGTCAGTGTTTAGACTACAGCCCACTGAGACTGAACAAGCTGGAGCAGGGGAAGAGGGCAGAACACTCTCGACCTGCAAAAATAACATACACAAGAGCCACTTCTGGCCAAGTGATCCAAGTTGACTGGGTCCTCTCCCTCCTGTCAAGGTCTCTGATGGCACACAGAGGAAGGACACAGGGTCCTACGTTGTAAATGTGGTCATCCAAACCAACCAAATTATTTTTTGACAAGGGATTTGTAAATCGTAGGCTTGTTAGCTAGATGAATAGCAGTCAGCAGCATTTTCAATTAAAGTCTATGATCTCATTTCTCACGGAATTCAAGGAGAAAGTCAGGTATGGTGTAAGGGTGTTTTCAAAATCCACCCCGATGAGGTCGACTTCGAGACATTGTCCTCAGTGCCTGGCTCGCCCGAAAGAAAAACCTATTCGGTTTTCCACTACACAACCTTTTCTAGAGACCGTTTTATAAGATGTTACTGTAATCAACAACTTTTAGTAGATATGCTTGAGATGGAAATGTAGCCAGCCATTCGTCTACTCATTTCAGATGACATGAAAGGAACACAGACCCGGCCATTAAAGTCTTATATTATATTAGAAATCAATTTAATTAAAATAATTTGACAACTTCCCAAATACAGTTTTCTTACCTCTTTTTCCCTCACACTTCATAATCCATCTATGGGCATGAACTGGTGGATCATTTAGTGTACCTAAACACAGCCATTACAGACTTCTTCAATAGTACCCTCTAAAGAGACACTTTGGGATACACAATATTTATGTATTTGAAGACAGACACTCTTCTGAGGTTAAACATCTCTCAATCTCTCCATTTAGTCAACTAGATGATGTCTTATTAGCTATTCCAAAGAAGCAAATTAATAATTATTGTAGGCTTGAAAAGAGACTTCCAATCACAATCTAGTTTGTCTCTTGAGGTTAAAAGCCAACCGAAGTGAGCCGCCTACCATGTGAATGTAAGTGCCTCTCCTAACGAGAAACGAGCAATATTAAATTACAGGTTACGACTGATTCCTTACACAAAAAGCTGCACATCCAAGCTAGATGATGTCTTATAAAAGTGGTTATTAACCAGAGCCAAATTAATAAAACCTTTGGTTAAACCGATGCCCTTGATTCTCTATTTCCTTATTGATACCATGGAACTGTATAAATGTGTCTGAGGTAGATGAATATTTTAAGGATATCTGATCCTTAGGCATCATGCATCCACGTTAATCTTTTGCATTTTGTTGCATATAATCCTTTCTCCACAGTTCTAATTTTAAAGATAGTTAGTCCATTAAGAATTAATCTTTTCCCATATAAAGACTGGTCACAGCTAAGATCTAATAGTTTCTTCTTAATCTTTTTTTTTCCTCATGGAGAAACATATGGATTATGGTATTAACTATTCTTTTTACTCTGACTTTTCATTTTGAAATTACCAACAGATAAGGAAAAGGTGTCCTTTAGCACAGTTCT
>NW_011891878.1:3701-5508 GCF_000151845.1 Pteropus vampyrus
GTGAGAGAGAACTCACTTATAAATTTAAAATGGGGAAAGTGACAGGAAAAACAAAGTCTTTGTAAGATGTGGGGGTGAAACAAGATGAGGTCGTTTTTACTCGGCCTTCAAAGACAAATAACACTCTCTTTGTGTCACTTTTCACTACAAACCTCAAAATGACTAAAACTGGAAACGCAAATCCCTAAACTTTATTGCAACTTTTAGGAAAAACCCAGTCAGATTTCTCTCCAAAATTTCCAAACATTTACCAATAACCACTTAATAGTTTTCTCTTCTCTCAAACTTTCAACTTGAGCAGTCAAAATGCTTTTCCTTCCAAAGCTAGAACGAAGGTCTAGCTTTACTCTTTTCTCTGAGGTTTTTCATCATCACGCGTTCTGCCTTTTCTCCCCAGTTTTCTCAAGGCTTCCTATCCATCTAAATCTTCACCCACCACTGTGTCCATTGCCATGCACATGTCAGCATCTCGAAACCTGTGAACAGAGAGCTACGAAATGATGGCTACACTCTGAAACAATGCCCGAGACACCATCTTCTTGATTAGCCCCTAAATGTACCCAAGACCGAGCCTGTGTTGGCTTATTTCTGCACCTCCTACCAGCTGCCTAATTCACGGCTCTGTCCCTAGCACAGGCACGCAACCTCCCTAAACTTCTCCAACAAGGTCTGGTGGGAAAGGGTCCAGGAGGGAAAAACTCAGACATGTCTAAGTCTCTCTCGATTTGGAAAGAAATAATAACTCCCAGGAAGTGCTCTTTCAATAGCATGGGCACATGGCACAAGTCGTCCCTGAGAAGCACAGCAAAAGCTAGAGGACAGGACAGAAGCCAAAAGTTACCACAAAATAGAAGTCCAAACCCTTCTTCAAAGGGAAGGACACCGGAGAAGGTGGATTTAGTGTTTGGACTTTCAAGGCTACCGGGCCTGTTTCTAAGTCTGATTAGTCTCGACTTGACCTTCCATCACAGTCCTTCAGCTAGTCAGCTCCTAGAAACCGTGGATCCCACCTCTTCCTTGCTACAGGGAAGCTGGCAGCAGAGCCAGCAGCAGAGCCTGGGCACCCTGAATTCCACGATTCGAATCACGAACAGAGTAACTTGTCCAGCACCTGAAACTCCCATGAAAGCAGGTCCCACCAGATGCCCATTATCCAACTCAATCCACTCATATCCAGATTCCACAATGCGGAGAGGCAAATTCTTCCAAAAGAAGTGATTCATAGAAGTTAATTGTTCTCTAATGTTCTTTAATTAAAGAAACTGGGCAATGACTTTGGTTTTTTAATTAAGCCCAACTTATTTTTCAATATCCTGAAGTTTTGACATTCGACTCATATAGATTCTATTAAAAGACACTCCAACTCATATCAGAACAGAAATTAATATTAATATGTAAACTGATAAACATTCAATAAAAAGAACAAGTTTTTTTTTACAATAAAAGCAATTAAAATGTGTATATTTAGAAACAAAAAACAACTCACTACAAAAAAATTTGTTGCTAATCACATGGCTTTATTCCTCTTACTTGTCTGTCCTTTGCAAGAATCCACATTATACTCCACACATATACTTACTCATACACAAGGCAAACCAACTGACCATCACACTCCTATATAGAAGAGATCGTATAAGTTTTAAAGAGGTAACACCATAATTCAATTTAGTGGACCCACTTTTAAAATAATAACAATAACAACAATTACAAAAGCACAAATATTCAAGATATTCCTATCACCGAGAAGCTTCCCAACTACTTGGAAGGGCTCCCCCTCTTGAACGTAGATCTCCTCCTGGCCTCCCTC
>NW_011891878.1:8138-10207 GCF_000151845.1 Pteropus vampyrus
AACCACTGCTTCCACCAAATAAAGCCACGTTGCTAAATTACAGGATCACTGCCATTATCCGGGGCCTCATGGCCAGCATCATCAGCACATCAAGACCGAAGGGAAAGACAAACAGATCCTCTTCTCCCCGTCGAGGCTCCTTCTCCTGTGCCCCTGACTCTCTTTTGCCCCAGAATCAGCCCATAATCCTCTCTGGTTTGCTTCAAACTTCTCCGCCGACCTTTCATTATGAAAGGTGCTTTAGAACACGTAAGAGCCAAGCTCTCTTCTGTAAAAACAGTAAACTCATCACTTCAGGAAGAGCAGGAGCCAAAACTATTCATAGGCTCGAGAAGGACTTAGATAAATTCACGGATGAGAGAACTCTAGTGGTTTATAAAAAGGGAAGGATGGAGGGGAAGGACAGCACTGCAGAGGAAACTGTGTGCCAGAGGACGACCATGCCCGGCTACAAAATCAATCAAGCCCACAGACCCGTACTGAGCACCTCCTATGTCCGCAGCGCTATTCCAGGCCCAGAAGACAGCAGGGAAAGCAAAGAGACAGAAATTCCTGCTTCTATGGAGCATGGAGCTCCAACCACTCGCTGGGTCCTGTGAGGGAGCGTCTGCTCCCGTCACGCAACTGGGCCTGTGCAGCAGAGGCTTCTTCTAACCTGGGGGGCCTGGCACTACTGGGGAGCCCTCCGTGCACACACAGGCTCCCGACACACACAACTCCAAATGCGGCTGTGCTATCCTCTAGATTCATGCTCAAAGCCCAGGTAAGATTTGACTTTGGCATTCTGGCAGACGAGCAAACTGAGAGAAACAAGACGTTTTGAGAACAACCACAGCTAATCAGGCCACATATAGAAGCAACTGAGAGCTGACGTCCAGCAACCCAGAAGTGTCACCCTGTGCTTCAGATCAGGGCGAAGTGGAGAGAGCCAGTCGGGGAGTTAATAGTAAGAAGTATTATCTGGGTGTGGACCTTCAAGTTTCCCTTCAACCATGCCCACCGGCACAGGTCCACAGCCTTCTAAAGTCCTAAATCCTTCAGCCTCCCCCAAGGACCAACACAGAGAAGTCACACACTCTGCACCAACACTGTCTTGGTGTGAAGCCCTGTTCTCCACTCACTCACCCTGGCCAGCGACCAAAATCCTTTGGGACTCAGTAGCCTCACCTTTTAAATGGAAACAGTAAGTATAACGGCCTCATAGGTCGGTTGGGAAAAATTTAAAGAGCTGATAACATGTAAAGCATTTAAAACTGTGTCTGGCTCTCAGGAAATGTGAGCTGTTACTATTATTACTTTTCCCACCAATAGGATTTCGGAGGTCCCTTTCCAAGTCATGGCAAATTCTGGAAGCCATATACTCGATATAGAAATGAGTCACTTAGAGGCATGAGTTGTCCCATTCTGAGGTAAAACCAAAATTCAACCAAATGTTTAAACACACACAAACGCACACAGAGCCTGATTCTTAGACATACCTTCTTACTTTGATTAAAAATAGTCATCTCGTTCAGAGAAAGTCAAAACTGACTTTGACTGCAGTATATATTTTCAAAAGGTGAAAAAGAAAGAGTAGATTTTCCTTCTTAATAATTTACCCAGGCCCTCTGGAAAGACAAGCTGAGCCTTGGTCTGCCAGAGAGATGAGACAAATAGAAAAGAAAATGGGAACGGGAGGACTTTTCAGGCTGATGGCTGAACAGCACACTAGAAAAGCCAAAAATCTAAGTGGTCATTGACAACCAAAACACCCTAATATTTATTACTATGCTAATGAATCTGTCATGGTGGAAAGGATGCCAACAACAGGTCTACACAGATGTGTTTGCTGAAGCACAGACACAAGACATAGATGAGAAATAGTCCACTTAGAAAAGAACCTGTCTGTAAACTCAAAGCCAAGCGGGTAAGTTTTCTTTGAGTTTGGGGGGTTTCCTTTGTTTGTTTGTCCGGCACAGGACAAGAAGTTTATCAGTGCATCACAGCAATAGAATCACCTATGTCATGCCCAGGCCAAAAACAACCATTAAACTCAACCAAGTTAATTTCTCTTGCCCTTTAATTGGACC
>NW_011891879.1:0-7259 GCF_000151845.1 Pteropus vampyrus
AGGTGGCTGGGGAACACCTCCCACCTCTAGCCTACCCGCCTCGGCACCACCAGCCCGCCTCGTTCGCTTCCCACACGCATGGGAGACAGCCGAGAAGATGAGTAACCCCGGCAGGGCCCGAGCCAGCATCCTAAACGTCCTCTCCAGAAAACAGGACACGGAAAACATGGGGTGGAGGAGAGAGGCCAGTTAAGGAGATAAGACCTGGCTTGAGTGACAGGGACAGGACAGGTGTCCCCCTGCCCCTTCTCCACCCTGCCTTTCCCTTCCTCTGACCCTGCCCTTGTGTAACTCAACACTCCTACAATTGTTACGCCCTCCCAGCCAATGCTCAACTTCTCAAAGGTCAGGGGAGGGAAACTTTGGAGAAAACGAAATCGAAATCGAAATTCCATGGAGAGCAAGTGATCACTGCGCTTCCTGTCATTCCCGGGACCCTGAGCACCCTGGCACCATGAGCTGCAGCCCCCAGCCTTTCACAGGCCCCTACTCAGGAGTCATCCCAACCTACGAGGAGCTCAAGGAGGAGCACCAAGTGGCCGTGCTGGGGGTGCCCCAGACCTCGGGGGCCGTGACGTCCACCGTGATCAACATCCGCAGCGAGACGGTCGTGCCCGACCACGTCGTCTGGTCCCTGTTCAACACCCTCTTCCTTAACCCCTGCTGCCTGGGCTTCGTGGCGTTCGCCTACTCCGTGAAGGTGGGTGGGCGCGCGGCGGCTTCTCCGGAAAGGGCGAGTGGCCCGCAGAGGTCCCCCGGCCCAGACGGCCCTGGGGAGTTGCCCTAGTGTGCCTGTCTGTGCATCTGCGTGCTGGGTGGGGCTCACTCCCAGTGAGGGGGTGCGGTGGGGCTGACTGGACAAAAAGGCGGCGAGGTCTCCACGTCCCGAGAGTTCTCCTTCTGGCCTAACTAGTGAGATGACAGCCTTCCTGCTTGCCATGCAGACCTCAACTCTCAAGTCTGGTCTCAATGGCAAGTGGGAAGGCTGTCATCTCAGAAAAAGGGAAATGTACTCACAGACCAACTCCTGCTGAGGTGGGTGGCCAGCAGAGGGGCTAGGGCAGGGGAGGACCAGCCCTGAGACCCTTGGAGAGGCTGAGAGTCGGCTCGTGGCCCCAAGAATAGAGGGTACCGAATCTGGCCGAGGGCACGGACCAGCCAGCGGAGGATGTGAGTCACAGCCCCTGGGTCTCGGCGGGACCCCTCCAGGCCCCTCACCATCTCTTCTCCCCCAGTCTAGGGACCGGAAGATGGTGGGCGACGTGATCGGGGCCAAGAGCTACGCTTCCACTGCCAAGTGCCTCAACATCTGGGCCCTGGTCTTGGGCCTCCTTGTCATATTTGCCATCGTCACAGCCGTCGTCTTTATTTTGGTCAGCTATCCGTATCGTGTCTAATATTCCGGTGAATTCTGGAAGTCATCAATAGTTCTGGAGGACGCCAGCAGCTGCCCACGGCCTGAGACTGTCGGCCTGAGACTGTCACCCTTTCCCTGCTGTTTAGAGCACACGCGCCCTGTCCTCTCCTGTGCCACCAGCGCCTCCCCCTGCCTGCCATTAATGCTGAACCCAATAAAGGCCTGTATGTGAGCTGCTTGGTTTTACTTGGGGAGGGGGCCTTGGTGAGAATTCCAGGGCTCTCAAGGTGGGAGAGCCCACCTGCTGGCTGCCCTGGTGGGTGGGTCGAGTATGTTTCAGGGAAGGGCCCATATTCTGAGCACGGGCTGAGGTCAGGAAGGGCGGGGTTGAGGCTTGAAGCCCAGACCTCCCTTCCTCCAGAAGCACACCTGTGCTGTACTTTGTCCTCGTCAGGCCCGAGGACCAGCCACAGCCTGGGCATGGGCAGGAGTCCTGTCTGTTCTTCCTCACGAGGGCCAGATGGGAAGAGAACCCTTCCTTGAGAGACGGCTGAGGAGACTAGCACATTTTCTGCCCCGAGCCCAGTGGCCCTTGCCAGATCCCCGCTTTGGCGGAGCCCATGTCCGCCACCCACCTCCTCTGCAGGTGTCCCCGGCCCCGCCTCCTCCACAGCACCGCCCACGCGGCACCGACGCTGTCCCGCCCCCCGCCCCCCGCCCCGCCCCACCTCCTGGGCGCCCTGTCCCGGCCGCCCCGCCTCCTCCCGGGTCAATCATCTAGGCGTCACGTGACAACCTACCCACCTACGTTTTAACCAGGGTTGGTCTGACTCCCAGGATTAAAGATGCTCACGGATGTGTCCTTACGGGCCCAGTGATTAGTACCTAGGACCTTCCTGCTGCCCTCAGTTGTGACTTCGTGATGCCGCCTGCCTCCCACGTGATTTTGGAAAGCGGGAGGTCCTGGCTCCCTTGCTTCCTGCAAGCGAGTGTCTTTCACCTAGTAGGACCCTCGTTCCAAGTCAGCGTAGTTCTGACGTGGTTCCTTCCAGGGCTCAGAGTCCTTCCTGACCGCTCCTCCACAGGGGATGTGGGAACTGTCTTGTGTGTGGGGTTAAGTCCTCGGGGTCACAGGATGGCGCCCCCTACCCTGATTCAGGTCTGCTCAGACCTTTGGCTGCGCCCCACCTTCAAGCAAGTGTTTCTCAGACCCAGAGAATCAGATCTCTCAGCATTCCTCCTCCATGGCGGTTGCTGGGCCTGTCCCCTCCTCTGCTCATGTGTTGGCTGGAAGATTACTGCTTGAAATTTATTATTTGCTTAGGAAGATTACTGCTTGAAATTTATTACTTGCTGGAAATTACCATGTAGCTATTGCCATGAGAAATGAATTATGGGAACATAAACATTCTAATAACAAGTTTTCTGCTTCCGTACCCTCGCTTGCACACCCAACCTGTGGGTTGACAGGTAATGAATGAGAGAAAACAGACCTTTGTGTTAAGACAGAATGAGGAATGGAATTTAGGGCTTAAAAACCCTGTACCTCTACATTTTGGGGCTGCTTAATTTAGGGTCTGCGTGCCCCTGGCAGACCCAGCTGGCTGAATAAAGAGTGTGTTTCCTAAAACTCACTGATTTGTGGTAGTCCGTGTGTCTTTCGGGGGCTGGCAGCTACAACACTCAGAGGTGGGATCCCCTAGGAGAGCGGGGCCCTTTCAGGATCCAGTGGCTTATACTGTGGACTAAGCCACGGTATCAACCTGCCAACTGCCCCCTGGAGTTAGGGTGCTGCTCTGGGGGCATAAAAGGCGTTTGTGAGTGAGAGGTGGGGATTACAGTAGCTACGGTCTGGGGGGACAGGGAGGGGCAGGCTATGGCTTTCCAAGCTGTGAACGCTTCTGTCCAGCTGGCTTGAGAAGGGGTCAGCTCTGGGGAACCTCAGGTGCCCTTGAGATGGGACATCACTTGTAAAATTCTTAATCTTTTATCAGGAGATGAAATGGGACATCTCTTGCAGAGTTAATCTTTTTAGTAAACGGAGTTAAGTTTTCTTCCCTCCATTCTTTGGAAAAAAGGCCCTCTCCCTCAAATCCTGATAACTGCCCTGGCTAATCATCCTCTGGCTATTGATAAGGGTCATCAGCCCATTGTTAGCAGAAATGGTGTTAAGCCAGGCAGAGCCCTTGGGGCGGGGCCAGGGGTGGAGGGTGGGGGTGGGGGGACTTTAGGCAAAAGGTCTTTCTTTTTACCCTTTAAGAAATATGTTAACCAAGCCTGTTTCCCTTTACTCACTTAATAGGCAAATCAATAATAGAAATTAATAGATGTATGATTTAAACAAGGAGTTGGTATTTTCTTTTCCTTCTCCAGGGACTGAGGTAGCACTTCAGGAAACCCAAGACTGAGAAACCTGACTGAGGCAGAAAGGGAAAGAGCTCCATGAACTCCCTGCAGGCAGGGACTACGGCCATGCTCAGCAGGAAGCAGATGCAGAAGAGACCTCCTGTCTTTCAACGTCATTACCAATAATAACGGGGTTCATGGCTCTTAGAAAAGAGCTAGGCAGGAAAGTCAGTTAGGAGGTTTCCATCTGCGGACAAAGACACTGAGGTCATCCTATCCTAGAATGGGTCCGCCCTAATCCGCCCACAATTAAGCAAGTCAGAATGCATTTTTTTAACTAACACAAAGAAGCCAGTAGGCAGAAAATTAGGTGCCACTTTAAGCCAGTCACTCTCACTTGCGCAATGAAGACCCAAGGACCTTCCACTCACCTGAGCCTCATCGTACCATCATTATAATATGATGCACATACCCAGAACTTCATTAATATCATTATAACAGACTGAATTCTGGGAACAAACATGCGCAGAACACAAAATGATCAATCACTGAGTCCTGTCAATCTTAGTTGTCAATCAAGGAAGCCCAGTCCTCTAAGAAAAGTGGCCGCCCACCGCGGAGAGGAAGAGCCCTGGTCTTTGTCACTAGGCCTTTTGAGCCACCCCTCTCTTGCTCCAGCCCGTGTCCACTTCTGGAAGTGGACTTTTCCTTCTAATAAAACTTTTCTCCTGTATTTCAATGTCTCACTCAATTCTTTGTTCGAGACATCCAGAACATGGATGACGCGCCAGGACCCCACTCTCGGTGACACCCTCAGGTCTGGAATCCTTGCCAGAAACGGGTGCCAGATTATTGCCAGGTCAGGGTAGGAATTTTGCCTCAGCCTGAGGAGCAGGGGACACATGGACTCTCTACAGGTGGCCTGCGGAGTCTCTGATTCATGTCACCTGCAGCCTTCTGGAGCTAACGAAGGCCTTAGAGGCCAACTGTGTTCTGAACCAGGGCCACTCTCCCCTAAATGAATCTTTCCAGGTCAGAGATGAAAACTCTGGCAAGTAGGGGTCCCCCAAATCCCCCATTCATCTGTTGCCCTCAGCTGGCGGCCAGGAACTGGTAAGAGCTGAAGAGATGAGGCATCCGACCCCGAGGGCAGTCAGGAGGTGGCACAGGAGGGGATGGGCTCAGTCTCAGTGGCAACAGTCCAGGGACTCTCATCAGGGCCCCCAGCCCAGTAAAAACACAGCACCCTTGCATATAAATCCTTTATTGATTCAATAGTAGGCACAGGTATGTATAAATAGCTGTGAAAGGGTGACAGCCACAGGCGGTGAGCAGCTGCAGAGGCCTCCAGAACTCTTTATAAATCGTAAAATTCCTGAGAAAACAATCAGTGAGCCAGGGTAGCAGTTAAAATGATGAGAGCGATGGTGACGACGATGCCCAAGACCAGGGCCCAGACGTTCAGGCACTTGGCGGTGGAAGCGTAGCTCTGGGCCCCGATCACGTCGCCCACCATCTTCCGGTCCCTAGACTGGGGAAGAAGAGATGGTGAGGGGCCTGGAGGGGTCCCACGTGACTCAGGTCCTCTGCTGGATGGTCCCCGCCCCTCCCTGTTCCCTGGAGCCTGAGCAGGACTGTGCACTGAGGGCCCCCTACTCCTGGAGCCGGGAGCTCCTTCCTCTCACACTCTCCGCCTCTCCAGGGGTCTAGGGCGGGTCCTCACCCTGCCCTGGTCCCTCTGCTGCTCTGCTGGCGGCTCAGGGTTTTCTGGGTCCCTTTGTCTTTCTGAGAGAGCCTTGGAGCCACACAGTGAGTCTGATGGATGTAATTTCTGGTATGGACGGTAGGGAGATCCTTGGAGTCCCAGGGACGGAGGTTGACCCCGGCCATCCCCAAGCACCCCATGCGGCCTCACGGTGACCTGCACACACACAGGCGCCACACACACGTGCGCGCACACACACACACACACACCTGCAACACACACAAACGCACATGCAACACACACACACACACGTACACACACACTAGGGCAACTCCCCAAGGCCGTCTGGGCCGGGGGACCTCTGCGGGCCACTCGCCCTTTCCGGAGAAGCCGCCGCGCGCCCACCCACCTTCACGGAGTAGGCGAACGCCACGAAGCCCAGGCAGCAGGGGTTAAAGAAGAGGGTGTTGAACAGGGACCAGACGACGTGGTCGGGCACGACGGTCTCGCTGCGGATGTTGACCACGGTGGACGTCACGGCCCCCGAGGTCTGGGGCGCCCCCAGCACGGCCACTTCGTGCTCCTCCTTGAGCCTCTCGTAGGTTGGGAGGACTCCGGAGCGGGGGCCAGTGAAGAAGGGCTGGGAGCTGCAGCTCATGGTGCCAGGGTGTCAGGGTCCCGGGAATGACAGGAAGCGCAGTGATCACTCGCTCTCCCTGGCGGTTTCGTTTCTCCAGTTTCCCTTCTCTGGGTTTGGGAAGTTGAGAGTTGGCTGGGGACCTGGAGGGCGTAACAATTGTACGAGTATCAAGTTACACAAGGGCAGGGTCAGAGGAAGGGAAAGGCAGGGTGGGGAAGGGGCCGGGGACACGTGTCCTGTCCCTGTCACTCAAGCCAGGTCTTATCTCCTTAACTGGCCTCTCTCCTCCACCCCATGTTTTCCGTGTCCTGTTTTCTGGAGAGGACGTTTAGGATGCTGGCTCGGGCCCTGCCGGGGTTACTCATCTTCTCGGCTGTCTCCCATGCGTGTGGGAAGCGAACGAGGCGGGCTGGTGGTGCCGAGGCGGGTAGGCTAGAGGTGGGAGGTGTTCCCCAGCCACCTCGGGAGAAAGCGTGCTCTTCCCCTTGGACCGAACTGAGTCCTGGAGGAAGCAGGGCAGGCAGGACTCCTGACCTTGGCCAGGCGAGGGCTGGTCCTGAGGCTGGTCCTGGGGGACCAGGCCCTTCCTGACCTCTGCCCTGAGGACATGCTCGGCCCACCCACAAGGGCAGCCAGCAGGTGACACGGCTGGGGATGGGCTCTGTCACCTTGACAGGCCTGGAACTCTCACCAAGGCCCCCTCCCCAAGTAAAACCAAGCAGCTCACATACAGGCCTTTATTGGGTTCAGCATTAATGGCAGGCAGGGGGAGGCGCTGGTGGCACAGGAGAGGACAGGGCGCGTGTGCTCTAAACAGCAGGGAAAGGGTGACAGTCTCAGGCCGACAGTCTCAGGCCGTGGGCAGCTGCTGGCGTCCTCCAGAACTGTTTATGACTTCCAGAATTCACCGGAATATTAGACACGATACAGATTGCTGACGAAAATAATGACGACGGCTGTGCTGACGGCAAATATGACAAGGAGGCCCAAGACCAGGGCCCAGATGTTGAGGCACTTGGCGGTGGAAGCGTAGCTCTGGGCCCCGATCACGTCGCCCACCATCTTCCGGTCCCTAGACTGGGGGAGAAGAGATGGTGAGGGGCCTGGAGGGGTCCCACGTGACTCAGGTCCTCTGCTGGATGGTCCCTACACCCCCTGTTCCCTGGAGCCTGAGCAGGACTGTGCACTGAGGGCCCCCTACTCCTGGAGCC
>NW_011891879.1:7319-7803 GCF_000151845.1 Pteropus vampyrus
GTCTCGCTGCGGATGTTGACCACGGTGGACGTCACGGTCCCCGAATTCTGGGGCGCCCCCAACACAGCCACTTGGTGCTCCTCCTTGAGCTCCTCGTAGGTTGGGAGGACTCCCGAGTAGGGGCCTGTGAAGGGCTGGGAGCTGCAGCTCATGGTGCCAGGGTGTCAGGGTCCCGGGAATGACAGGAAGCGCAGTGATCACTCGCTCTCCCTGGCGGTTTCGTTTTCTCCAGTTTCCCTCCCCTGGCCCTTGAGAAGTTGAGCATTGGCTGGGAGGGCGTAACAATTGTACGAGTGTCAAGTTACACAAGGGCAGGATCAGAGGAAGGGAAAGGCAGGGTGGGGAAGGGGCCGGGGACACGTGTCCTGTCCCTGTCACTCAAGCCAGGCCTTATCTCCTTAACTGGCCTCTCTCCTCCACCCCATGTTTTCCGTGTCCTGTTTTCTGGAGAGGACGTTTAGGATGCTGGCTCGGGCCCTGCCGG